>NC_068356.1:75668173-75800673 GCF_020536995.1 Dreissena polymorpha
GGTTTTTTTGCCTCTTTTGAACACGCTCTTGTTCTTACTTTTTGCTTTCTCTCCTCAGCTTCTTTTCTTCTCATCTCAATACTGTCTCTCTTCTCTTGTTTCTGTCTTTCTTTTTCCTGAAATAATGCCAATACAAGTATTGTACATAAAAATGCCATCGTATATATGTTCATGCAAACATTGCAAGAGTCGTGGATGTTGAACAAATAAACAAGTATTCATTGGTATATTCCACAAATAACTAAATGCTTTATCGATATTTTTTACGTCACGTACTCTCAGTTCGCCAATCTGGCTTGAAGTCAAAACTCGGCCTTTCTGCAGACGCTTTGTCGATGCCCTTTTCTTCTCCATTGGTGGCTCTGGAGTTGGGGCCAGGATCTTGCCCAACCGTGCGGGAACAATGCCCATCTCAACCATTGGTTTTTCTGTATACTTCCCGCACGTTGGACACGTCTCAGCAACGAATGTTGGCGCTTCTAAAAAAATAACATTTATTCACCTTATACCAGTACAAAGACAACAAAGCGATTCCATCTCCGTATTACCAGTTAAAGCAATTCATAATAATATACTACAATACATTGTTCTCGTGTTCTAAAATGCACCAGCAACGCATGCAATGTCTTACGTACGTACAATGCTTAATACGTAACCCTGTGCGCTTTGACTTACGATTTACGTTTGTCGGGGCGAATGACGGAGCCACCAGTTGTGAGTGTTGATAGCTCTGTGGTTGACTGGACACAGATCCGACACATCAAACGAATTCTGTAGGGAGGCCGGGGATGCCTGGTCCATTGCGTGCCTCAACACCGCATGCAACTTCGCCTTGGTGACCAGTAACCCCTTTCTGGCGTATGGAAGGCTGGAACAGATGGTGTCCACTCTGGATTTGAGAGGTCCAAACATCTGAAAATCAGTAAAACAGAAACGATGAATACATGTTATAAAAAGTGGTATGAACTAAACCAACCAAACACTTGTTTGACTTATTTGTATAATTACAGTACAGAAAGAAAACCACACCACGTTACAAAAATCATAGTACCGGTATTACTTTTTATTTTACAGCTTTGTAAATTTACCTTAACATCTAACGGCTGGAGCATGTGTGTGGTGTTGCCGGGCAATCCAACCAAAATTTTATGGCCTTTCAATCGTAGATTACGTCACGTGGCTTTCGCGGTTGTCCATGACCAATAAGACTGGTCGTGCATTGCCACAGTGCGGGATAAATATGTGGGTAAACCACTTGTGGAATAAGTCGCCTTTCACGTAACTAGACTCATTGGCCGCGAACAACCACGAGTCTGGCAAATCCTCGATCTGAGTATTGGGGAGACATCCCTGTCCAAAATATTCATAACAATCACGTTATATTTACTTGTCAGAGCGGTAGCATTATAATGGTTATAAAAAGTCATACGATGAATCAATCATAAAAGTATTTTAACTCTTGATAAATGTTTATCTTTGAGATTTGTATACTTACGTGTGTTCATGTTTAAAAGTTTAGTATAGATTAATTACTAGCGGGAATGGCTATTCTGACTTACTTTGTACACTACCATTGTTGGAAGAAATCTTCCACTGCCGCTGACGCACACTTAAGCATTGATGTGACCATTCACAGACGTTTTCCTCTTAATCACATGGCTGGAATCTGTAAGAGCGATAAAACGCTGTGTAGACTTTTCTTTACCAGCCCGTTTCATCGACGTTGAATATCTGCAAAAACATATTCGACTTTAAATTTTATTTAAATAAAAATAACCAATTTCCATGCACACGTAATACTAATTTCTAAAAATTTGAATATTTCTACGTTTACATGAGCACACTTTTTTAAAGGTTTAAGTTTTTTTACCTGTCCAGGTTTGTCTTTCAGTTCATTTTGTCCAAAACTGCTTCAAACAAGTCAAAAATTCGTCTATGACAGCCTGAGTGGACATCGCTGCCCTTGCGGCACTCATGGTCTCCGTTAACCGATCTGACAGCTGGTGGCGAGTTAAAAATTAACAAATCCATTTCGGAGAAGGGCCGGACGTGCGGTTGATACGACAGGATTTGTCTAAAATTACAACATATCTGACAGATACAAAAAAGCAGGATAATTACATGGAGGAATGAACTGACAAGATATTTCAATTAATGATTAATCAAAGAACTGCAACAAAGAACAATAATTGTTAAAAACATAAAGCACTATCACAATAGTCTAGTAATATGAATTGATAAATTGTTAAATTATATAA
This sequence comes from Dreissena polymorpha, assembly GCF_020536995.1. Lineage (NCBI taxonomy): Eukaryota > Metazoa > Mollusca > Bivalvia > Myida > Dreissenidae > Dreissena > Dreissena polymorpha. The sequence continues at coordinate 75,670,432 of NC_068356.1, forward strand.
ATGATAACTTAATTATTCAAATGGTTTGCATTGACCGTTCCGCGGCATTGATAAATTAAGGACTGGTGGTGGATAATAAGGGCTTCCTTCCCGAAAACGTTCCTTAAGTTGCATTATTCTCTAGTCTCAAAGTATGTATTCTATTTACCAGATGCATTTATTATGTCTCTAACTTTTGACTTCAACACTTCACGGCTCGCCGGTAACCCCTGTCCAGCCATGTATTTCAGGAGTCCGGCAAAGGCGGCCTCTTCCTCGTCAGTGAGGTCCCTGTGACGCGCACGGCCTTCAGAAACGATCGCTGGGGCCTTCAACCGGTCCATTCAACTGCGGCACCCCATATTCTTTGGCCGCATTTCGTAAAGTCATTTTTTTCCTTTTCCTGCGCACGGCACTTATCGCCATACTCATGTTTTCCGAAGCATACGATGTCTTGTATGAGTAAGACATGTTTCGATGGGTGCAACTATAAAGAACACTATAAATTAATTAAATCGCATGACTCTTCAACAGGTTTGCATAAACCATTCTCTATTATAATACACATTAATAAGGGAGTGTATTGTGCTATGATTAATCGATGTTTTATGTTGGAGTTGCCTCCCTTGAAATGAAAATTTCGCCAGGACTCATTGGCGTCGCACTGGAGTGCGGCGACTAGTATGTAATGCTTTTTATTTTCGCTTATGGGAGGAAAAGTTATTTTACGGATCAATGTATATATTTTTGTTTTAAGAATATCTTGCATAGTGGTGATTTTTTTGTGTAAATTAGTGTAAATAAGAACTGCATTTGTGCCTATTACATTTATTACAACATTTATTGCCAATAATGCAAAGCTAATTGTTTTAATTTATAACTGATCCACAACTGATCACAGGGGAAAGATCACAGGGACTGGGCAAATACGCGGAACTTTCTGGTTTTGTATAAAAACAAATGATGTTTTGTATAAAAACAAAACATAATCAAAATATATATATTTTGTGGTTTTTCTAATTTGCTTATTTAGTGGAGAATCAATGTAGTACGATATTTTACGACCTATCGCGAAAGCAAGTTTATTGGAAGGCGTAGTGGTACGAAAACGTACAATGTACTAGTTAATGAATAGACATAAACTAACGATCGCTATACACAACTTCACCAAATAGCAGTACATAAGTGAATGTCAGCCGGAATAGCTCATTTGGGAGAGCGTTATACTGAAGTTGTTTACGCAACAGTCATCTAAAGGCCCCCGGTTCAATCCCGGGTTCCGGCACGAACGGAACAGTTCGGCGGCTGACACTTTTATCAGTCAGGTTAATAAATATAATAAAGCTTTATTTTATGTAGACATTTTAAAATCCATTTTACTACAATTGGACATTTTTATTAAAATTAATGGATGCAACGTGGTGATAACGTTAATTAAAATTCCTTACATCACTTAAATATCTTATTAAAAATACACGTGTTTTTATATTAACAAATAAATGCAAACAACACATCTATTATCCATGTATTTTTATGGTTGTCTATCATAGGCCCTAAGTACTATCCCTACCACATATAGAGCGCGAAGCGCGACACGTTTTATTGATTGTAACAATGAGTTGCGATAAAGGAAGCAGCCGCTTATCAAGGAGGAGCTGTGTCCCAGCATCCCGTTTTCCTAGAGTCAAGCACTCCTCGGAGGTTTTTTTTTTAAGAACCACATATTGAGCGCGAAGCGCGACACGTATTACAATCAAGGTGGTATGGGCCCTTAAGCATTATCCGACCATTACGTCCATAATTATCTTCCTTAGAATTTGAGAAATTTTGAAATCCTTGTTCGAAGTCCAGAATTTTCATCCGATTGTTCCCAAACTTGCACAGTTTTTTTTATCAATGGGGACCCAACCCAAACTCTATATGAGCAATATCGGACCATAAGTCCAGAATTATGTCTCTCTGAATTTAAAAATAAAAGTGAAAAACTGCTCGGTTAGGTGATTATGTCAACATTTTTCATCAGATTCTTTCCAAACTTACAGTGTCTTCATATCAATGAGCATTTTTACCTCATTTAAAATGAGAAACATCGGGACAATAGGTCCAGAATTTTTTCTATTAAATTTGACAAAATAAACAATTTCCACTTGTTTAAAAGATTTCACAACTTTCGTCTGCATCTTTCCAAACTTGTTAAGTGTTTTTATATCAGTATTACTCGAACCCTATTGAAAATGATGAATATCGGAGCAATAAATCTATTATGATCTTTTACTGAATTTCAAAGTATTGTGAAATGCAGCTTCTTTATGCAATTTACAGTTTTCATTCAATTTTTTTTCCTAACTTTTACAGTGTTTTCATATCAATGAGTGCTCAACCCCTATCGTAAATGAGCAACGTAAGAAAAAGTTCAGAATCATCTCCCCTTGAAGTTGAGAAAAATATGAAATTACGCTTACAAGATGAAGCAGATTTTTTAAAAACTACACAGTTCTGTTCCATTAATGAAAACTGCACACGGATGCCAGTAAAAAAAGGAAACCAATGTAAATAAAATGAACTATGAAATATTACAACACAAAATCATAGATAATGGTTTTTTAGCTCATCTATTTTTTGAAAAAAAATTATGAGCTATTGTCATCACCTTGGCGTCGGCGTCGGCGTTGGCGTCGGCGTCCGGTTAAGTTTTGCGTTTAGGTCCACTTTTCTCAGAAAGTATCAATGCTATTGCATTCAAACTTGGTACACTTACTAACTATCATGAGGGGACTGGGCAGGCAAAGTTAGATATCTCTGGCGTGCATTTTGACAGAATTATGTGCCCTTTTTATACTTAGAAAATTTAAATTTTTTGTTAAGTTTTGCGTTTAGGTCCACTTTTCTCAGAAAGTATCAATGCTATTGCATTCAAACTTGGTACACTTACTTACTATCATGAGGGGACTGGGCAGGCAAAGTTAGATAACTCTGGCGTGCATTTTGACAGAATTATGTGCCCTTTTAATACTTAGAAAATTGACAATTTTGGCTAAGTTTTGTGTTTAGGTCCATTTTATTCCTGAAGTATCAAAGCTATTGCTTTCATACTTGCAACACTTACTAACTATCATAATGGGACTGTGCAGGCAAAGTAATGTAACTCTGACTGGCATTTTGACAGAATTATGTGCCCTTTTTATACATAGAAAATTGAAAATTTGGATAAGTTTTGTGTTTTGGTCCACTTTACCCCTAAAGTAGCATAGATATTGCTTTCATACTTGGAACACTCGCAAACTATCATAAGGGTACAGTAAACGGACAAGTTGCATAACTCTGGTTGTCATTTTTACGGAATTATGGCCCTTTTTTGACTTAGTAACTTTGAATATATGGTTAAATTTTGTGTTTCGATCCACTTTACTTCTGAAGTATCAAGGCTATTGCTTTCAAACTTCAAATACGTTCATGCTATCATGAGGTTACGGTACCTAGCAAGTTGAATTTTACCTTGACCTTTGAATGACCTTGACTCTCAAGGTCAAATTATTAAATTTTGCTAAAATTGCCATAACTTCTTTATTTATGATTAGATTTGATTGATACTTTGACAAAACTACTCTTACCTGACATACCACAATGGACTCCACGCAAACCATCCCCCAAGCCCCCCCCCCCCCCCTCGAATCCCCCCCCCCTTTTTTTTTCTTTTTTTAAGATCATCTCACAAATGACCAATACACCCTCACACTATACCCCCCCCCCAAATTATTTTTTTCAAACAGTTAAAAAACACAAATATTTATTTTTATTATTTTATGTTTGAAATACCGTCCAACCATCGCATCCAAGAATCCCCCCACCCCCCCCCCTTCCCCCACCCGAATCCTCCGCCCCCCCCCCCTATTTTTTTTTAAGATCATCTCACAAATTACCACCACACCCTCACACTATACCCCCCCCACCCCCACCCCCAATTTTATTTTTTTTGAAACGGTTAAAAAACACAATTTTTTTTTAATAATTATTTTATGTTTGAAATACCGTCCAACAACCAACCATCGCACTCAAGAATTCCCCCCCCCCCCGATTTTTGTTATTTTTTGTTGCATTTTTTTCGCATTTTTGGAAGATAATGTAATAAATGTCCACACCCCAACACTATACACCCCTCTTCACTCCACCCCTCCCTCCTTTGTGATTGAAAATGAGAGTCCCTTCACCTTTAAAAAGAAAATATATGAGCGGTCTGCACCCGCAAGGCGGTGCTCTTGTTGGGGTTTTAACACAACATCATAAATAATGGTTATTTGGGGGTTATAGCACAAAATCATAGATAATGGTTATACCAGTATCTTTTTCTATTTTTTTTTTAATAATCGGCCAATATATTAATATTTACAGTAGACAAAAATCGTTCCATGTAACTTCATTGAGTGCCTTTTACACTGAAATTCCCGACGCCCTTTAATGCTTTGCATCAATACTTATTTTATTTTGTTTAGCTTTTCAAATGCATAATATTTAGCGAGAACAACACTATATGAAACCAGATAAACGAGTTCAAACAAAAATACGTATTGCGAAAAAAGGACTTCATATCTTTAATTAAATTGTATATCAAAAGGTAGTCTACGTCGGTAATTAATAATGGTCCACTGTTAGAGGACAAATTAGGGTTAAGTTTGCCTCCATGTCGCACCTCATTATCAGTTCGCGCGCTCGATGACGTCATATTCCCCACGTGATCAAATTTTTCCTGTTATGAAACTGACTTTTCAACTCAAAAGTAAACATGGTTATACTTACATGATTTGTGCAATCTTTGGAATTCTGTTGCTACGGTAAGTGCTTTTGATGATACGGATAAAAAAGTGTAGTCGGTATCCCTAAAACGCTTTTAATAGGGTGGCCAATTTTATACGTACATGCCGGAATTACGTACAGAAAATACACGTCGAATATCTTTTTAAATTAAAGAGCATGGTGTAATTAAAGATCATGTCAAGTTTTGAATATATCTGCTGAAACGTAATGTTATATCCCACAAACGTTTTACTGTAACAGAACGTTTTTTAAGATAAGTGGTACAGAAAATACACGTCGAATATTTTTTTTAATTTAAGAGCATGGTGTAATTAAAGATCATGTCAAGTTTTGAATATATCTGCTGAAACGTAATGTTATAACCCACAAACGTTTTACTGTAACAGAACGTTTTTTAAGATAAGTGGTACAGAAAATACACGTCGAATATCTTTTTAAAGATATTTCTTGTTATATTTGATCGAGAATGTAACCCGCCTCCCAGTTCCGCTGAATCGGTCAAGTTCCCCACGGGTACTACTTCCACGTACCCCCCCAAAAAAAAATTATTGTCCAAAATTGTTCGTACCCAATTTTTTTTCGCATCCAAATTTTTGTTCGTACCCAAAAATTTTTTCGTACCCAATTTTTTTTCCTACCCAAATTTTTTTCCTACCCAAATTTTTTGTAACCAATTTGTTTGGCATAATTTTTGTACCCACAATTTTCGTCCCATTTTTGTTACGTACCAAAAATGTTCGTACCCACATACACAATTTTGGTGATGTAGATAAACTTAAATTGATGCTTTTATATCCATCCTCTTCAAAAGCATCGTCACATCAGTACTGTCAGTACTTTGATTTTACCATGTTCTGAAATATCCATTATTTGCAACTTTTGACGATTTAGTCATCTGGAAATTATACAGTATTGCAATGGTTTAATTTGGAAAAGTCTTTTGTATTTTTTTTATTTTGTAACATTACGATGATTGCTTATATTATGAATAAAAAAACATATATTTTATATTCGTGTGTGAGCAAGGATGGTCGACTGGTTTGAGCGCTACACGTTTACTCCAAGGATTGTGAGCAAGGATGGTCGACTGGTTTGAGCGCTACACGTTTACTCCAAGGATTGTGAGCAAGGATGGTCGACTGGTTTGAGCGCTACACGTTTACTCAACGGATTGTAAGCAAGGATGGTCGACTGGTTTGAGCGCTACACGTTTACTCCAAGGATTGTGAGCAAGGATGGTCGACTGGTTTGAGCGCTACACGTTTACTTCAAGGATTGTAAGCAAGGATGGTCGACTGGTTTGAGCGCTACACGTTTACTCCAAAGATTGTGAGCAAGGATGGTCGACTGGTTTGAGCGCTACACGTTTACTCCGTGGATTGTGAGCAAGGTTGGTCGACTGGTTTGAGCGCTACACGTTTACTTCAAGGATTGTAAGCAAGGTTGGTCGACTGGTTTGAGCGCTACACGTTTACTCCAAGGATTGTAAGCAAGGATGGTCGACTGGTTTGAGCGCTACACGTTTACTTCAAGGATTGTAAGCAAGGATGGTCGACTGGTTTGAGCGCTACACGTTTACTTCAAGGATTGTAAGCAAGGATGGTCGACTGGTTTGAGCGCTACACGTTTACTTCAAGGATTGTGAGCAAGGTTGGTCGACTGGTTTGAGCGCTACACGTTTACTTCAAGGATTGTGAGCAAGGATGGTCGACTGGTTTGAGCGCTACACGTTTACTTCAAGGATTGTAAGCAAGGATGGTCGACTGGTTTGAGCGCTACACGTTTACTCCAAGGATTGTGAGCAAGGTTGGTCGACTGGTTTGAGCGCTACACGTTTACTTCAAGGATTGTAAGCAAGGTTGGTCGACTGGTTTGAGCGCTACACGTTTACTCCAAGGATTGTAAGCAAGGATGGTCGACTGGTTTGAGCGCTACACGTTTACTTCAAGGATTGTGAGCAAGGTTGGTCGACTGGTTTGAGCGCTACACGTTTACTCCAAGGATTGTAAGCAAGGATGGTCGACTGGTTTGAGCGCTACACGTTTACTTCAAGGATTGTGAGCAAGGTTGGTCGACTGGTTTGAGCGCTACACGTTTACTTCAAGGATTGTGAGCAAGGATGGTCGACTGGTTTGAGCGCTACACGTTTACTTCAAGGATTGTAAGCAAGGATGGTCGACTGGTTTGAGCGCTACACGTGTACTTCAAGGATTGTAAGCAAGGATGGTCGACTGGTTTGAGCGCTACACGTTTACTTCAAGGATTGTGAGCAAGGTTGGTCGACTGGTTTGAGCGCTACACGTTTACTTCAAGGATTGTAAGCAAGGATGGTCGACTGGTTTGAGCGCTACACGTTTACTCCAAGGATTGTAAGCAAGGTTGGTCGACTGGTTTGAGCGCTACACGTTTACTCCAAGGATTGTGAGCAAGGTTGTCGACTGGTTTGAGCGCTACACGTTTACTTCAAGGATTGTGAGCAAGGTTGGTCGACTGGTTTGAGCGCTACACGTTTACTTCAAGGATTGTGAGCAAGGTTGGTCGACTGGTTTGAGCGCTACACGTTTACTTCAAGGATTGTGAGCAAGGATGGTCGACTGGTTTGAGCGCTACACGTTTACTTCAAGGATTGTGAGCAAGGATAGTCGACTGGTTTGAGCGCTACACGTTTACTCCAAGGATTGTGAGCAAGGATGGTCGACTGGTTTGAGCGCTACACGTTTACTTCAAGGATTGTGAGCAAGGTTGGTCGACTGGTTTGAGCGCTACACGTTTACTTCAAGGATTGTAAGCAAGGATGGTCGACTGGTTTGAGCGCTACACGTTTACTTCAAGGATTGTAAGCAAGGATGGTCGACTGGTTTGAGCGCTACACGTTTACTTCAAGGATTGTGAGCAAGGTTGGTCGACTGGTTTGAGCGCTACACGTTTACTTCAAGGATTGTAAGCAAGGATGGTCGACTGGTTTGAGCGCTACACGTTTACTTCAAGGATTGTGAGCAAGGATGGTCGACTGGTTTGAGCGCTACACGTTTACTCCAAGGAATGTGAGCAAGGATGGTCGACTGGTTTGAGCGCTACACGTTTACTTCAAGGATTGTAAGCAAGGATGGTCGACTGGTTTGAGCGCTACACGTTTACTCCAAGGATTGTAAGCAAGGATGGTCGACTGGTTTGAGCGCTACACGTTTACTCCAAGGATTGTGAGCAAGGATGGTCGACTGGTTTGAGCGCTACACGTTTACTCCAAGGATTGTGAGCAAGGATGGTCGACTGGTTTGAGCGCTACACGTTTACTTCAAGGATTGTTAGCAAGGATGGTCGACTGGTTTGAGCGCTACACGTTTACTCCAAGGATTGTGAGCAAGGATGGTCGACTGGTTTGAGCGCTACACGTTTACTTCAAGGATTGTAAGCAAGGATGGTCGACTGGTTTGAGCGCTACACGTTTACTCCAAGGATTGTGAGCAAGGATGGTCGACTGGTTTGAGCGCTACACGTTTACTTCAAGGATTGTGAGCAAGGATGGTCTACTGGTTTGAGCGCTACACGTTTACTCCAAGGATTGTAAGCAAGGATGGTCGACTGGTTTGAGCGCTACACGTTTACTTCAAGGATTGTGAGCAAAGATGGTCGACTGGTTTGAGCGCTACACGTTTACTTCAAGGATTGTGAGCAAGGTTGGTCGACTGGTTTGAGCGCTACACGTTTACTTTAAGGATTGTGAGCAAGGATGGTCGACTGGTTTGAGCGCTACACGTTTACTCCAAGGGTCAGTGATTCGATTCAAGGCGTGGATTGTTGTTGTTTTATTCTTTATTTATTTTTTAGTTGTTTTTTACTTCAACGATTTAGTTTAGATGTTTGGATTTATCAATGTAAAGTAGTGATGCAAGAGATAAACCGGTTAATCTACTAAAACGACCAGTTATACGGATACATTTTCTTGAAATGGTTACCCTGAAAAAAAATGATGACATACTGCCAACTTGCGCTGGCGACTAGTTATAACAACATGCCGCACCATCGACGGTAAGGAATTACGTGTCAACAAACAAAGTAATAAAGCAATAAACCAGTACATTTGTGGTTACAAACATGGGGTACGTTTTGATAGTTGGCACTATTGTTTCGTTTAAATTGCGAAACTTAAACTAGCGAACTGCGTGGAGTGGGGGCTATTAGCGAAGACATATGACAACTTTATCGAACTCGTAGTATAAGTCAGTTGAGATATTAGGCGGCTTATTTTGATATTTTGTTAACCAATATCGAACACTGTGTTCTCGCGAAAATACTGTGTATCAGCAGTCCAGTCTTCAGGGATGCACGTCAGTCCACGACAATGCCAGGATCGTGGACTTGACCGGCCGTCTGTGTCCGCACTGGCAGGACCGCCCGTGTTTCGCGCACAACCTTTATATATATTTGATGAATAATGATCATGTAACGAACGCAATTAAGCTACAGACGCTATTATGCAAACAACAAATACGTAATTATCGAATAAGAAGTGATGCGGACTTGTTGAAAACACATGACCCTCTTTATGTCAAATTAAAATAGAAAAACTATTTTTATATAAGTTTATATAAATTGATTTGAGTAAATAAAAACACATTAAAACATAATGAACAAATAAGCACGCCATTTTTGTGAGCGAAAGTAATATAATCAACCCAACCAATAGTAAACTAATGCCACTTGAAAATGAACATTGTGTAGTTCTTATAAAGTTTTACTCATATGCTTTTACGCAGGAAAAATAAATACAAAATATGGCACCCATTTGCAAAATTATGAAAATGTATGTTATAGTTCATTTTACATAAGAAGCTGACATGTTATGTGCGCAATTACTTTCGTTTTCATTGAGAGTACATGATCAAGGTATGACGCTTCAATGTATAGTTAAACATGTGTACTACTTAAGGTGTTTTAAGGATTTCATTATAAACTTGAAACAAACACCGTCTGTGTAAAAGATCCTTTAAAGGTGCGTGGTGCGAGGTGTTCGGCGTCACAAAATTAGAAGGACTGCACTGGATAGATTTGAATTATTTTGCATTCGATTTATTCGAATGTATGTTGATCTGACTGCCAAAATAAATATGCTTTGTTTCCATTTATTTTGCAAGTCATTCACACTGATTATATCTCATCTTCAGACTAGAATTGTTGAAATAAACCCCAAGGGTTATACACACAGTTATACTTCAGCATTACTCGGATAAAGCTGACACGAGGAATGCACAACAAACACTTCGGCAGTTTCGTTATTATGACACAATATACTGACTGATGTGATGTTTATTGTGTCATATAGTGTTGTTACGTGCTTGTATTAAAAAATAACACAATAAGAGTACATAAAAACATAACAACTCGTCAAGATTTTGAAGTCTCATTGAATAAAACGACCACTATTAAAACTACAATGTAGACAATGAAAACGTCCTACAGGCAAGGCTCTGATATAACATAATCTACTACTATTAGTACTACTATTACTACTACTACTGCTGCTGTTGTTGTTGCTGCTGCCGCTACTACTACTACTTCTACTACTACTACTACTATTACTACTACTACTACTACTACTACTACTACTACTACTACTACTACTACTACTACTACTACTACTACTACTACTACTACTTCTACTACTTCTACTATTTCTTCAACTACGACAACCACTTCTACGACGACGACCGATTGACCAACGACCGACCACCGACGGACGACGACCGACAGAGGGACGACCGATGGACGACCACCAGTTGGACCAGGGACGACCGATGAAAGACCGACGGAGGGACGACCGACGGACGGACTACCGACGGAAGGACGAGGGACGACCGGTGGACGAGCGACGGACAACCAGACGACGAGCTACGGACGACGACGACTACAACAACGACTACTACTACTATTACTACGACGACGACGACGACGACGACGACGACGACGACGACGACGACTACTACTACTACTACTACTACTACTACTACTACTACTACTACTACTACTACTACTACTACTACTACTACTACTACTACTACTTCTACTACTTCTACTACTACTACTACTACTACTACTACTACTACTACTACTACTACTACTACTACTACTACTAATACTACTACTACTACTACTACTACTACTACCACTACTAGTAACAGCAGCAGTAGCAGTAGTAGTACATGTAGTAGTAGTAGGAGGAGGAGGAGCAGTAACAGCAGTAGCGATAGTAGTAGTAGTAGTAGTAGTAGTAGTAGTAGTAGAAGTAGTAGTAGTAGTAGTAGTAGTAGTAGTAGTAGTAGTAGTAGTAGTAGTAGTAGTAGTAGTAGTAGTAGTAGTAGTAGTAGTAGTAGTAGTAGCAGCAGTAGCAGTAGCAGTAACAGTAGCAGTAGCTTGTGATGGCTACAGAAGGGATTCGTTTAGCAATCCTCGTAACTAGCCAAGTCTCTGCTAGGCTGTGTTGACAGTTTGTTCGAATCCGTGGGATGACTAATATCAACTGTCACAAATGGGTCAAAAACACCGGGCAATGACTTGTGTCTGCTTATCAATTTAATTGTCAACAAGGGTCTCCATCGTGGGAAATCATGAACACTTGCACAAACTCAAAACCGTTCCATATTTGACTCGCGTAAATATTCGGAAAGATTTCACTTGTGAGAGATTAGTTAGTTATATAACATGCTAAAAGGTTCCATCGGAGACTTTTGCACTGATTCACTTTGGGCGTTTAGTACATTCTTGCTTTCACTCGATAAGTTATTTTACATGAAATTGCAAACGTTTGTGTCGCAACATATGGTTGCGTTGTTTAGCTCAACTCTTACATGTAAATTGCGTGAAATAATAATGATTCTCATATATCACATAACTTCCAGAGGCGTGCCTTGTCTTACAATCTTACTTATATTGATTTAAAAAGTCGGAAAAGTAAAAACTTCCCTTTACTTGTGTAAGGCATACATTATAATCTTTTTTCTACCTTTATTCGGTCTCTATTAAAATAATATTACTCCTGTGTACTATTTTTATTTTTTGAAAAATAAAATTTTATATAAATGTATGCGTTAATTTCCGTACGAAATGAGTTGACGACGTTCCAAATGGCCCATGGTCACCAGGAACCAGGGAGCGTTCCCCAGGACCCCCATAACCATGGTGCGTATATTCAACTACGGTAAGGTAAGAAATTGCCCTGAATTCGGAAAACTTGTGTTATAAGTCGCAGCTGTATATGTTTGACAGAAAAAATGGACCTCTGATTTTAGAACACATGTATGAGTACATGGAGACATTACCTATGGGTACGTTTATATGCTGTAGTTTTTATTCAGCATGTATATAATTACATTCTAAATTGCTATAGAATTGTACATTTGTTTATGCGTGAATTTTTGCTTTGTCTTTAACACTTTCATTTATAGATGGTTACAATATTATTTAACTCCACGCCGTTTTTGGTATGTTTTTCGATGTATTTATACCTTTTTTAATTTGAAAATAAAGTGTTTTCCTTAGACAAAAAAAACGTCAATGACGTCGAAAATTATGGTAAAAGATCTGAAAAATTAAACCCAGTTTTGCAAGTTCTAATTCTGGTTAACATGTTTGTAAAGTTTCATCACTCACACTTAAAGATCAGCCGTCGTTACTTAACCCAGACGACTCGTGCATCCCGTATGTCACTATCCCCCGTTACCCAACTAAATATTGCAATATCCCCCGTAATCCATGTAACTACAGCACTTTGCCAGGTAACCGACTAAAAGTCCTCTTGTTTCGGTGACCATATATACATGAGGGTTAGAAATCACAAGCCTTGTTGCTTTAATACTTTATGTTCATAGAACATTTTCTATGTAGCATAGAAGGGGCGTTAATTCGCCTACTGAGCGTGAGGTCGAAGGTTCGAGTTTAAAACCAGCCAGTTGTCGTGTTACCGATCCAGAAGCAAGTTAAATCGAGGCGACCTGTACAAAGAAAAGAAAATTAGGAGTGTGTCACTAAATATTTCCATCTGTAACTGCGTCTCATAGACATAATTCACTGACTCTTAATTGTGATGGGGGACACTTTAATAAACACACAGTTTACTTCTTGAATACTTAAAAAACAGTGACACAAATTTAATATAGGAGACATTTGCCTCTGTGCCCATCTAATGTTCGTCTCTATTACATGTAGAATCAATTTGCAATCGAGAATCAAACACAACATACATAAGTTAGCTGAAACGACATATAGTAGCTGCATTATTCTGGGGGGGGGGGGGGTATCAGGGTGCAGAATCAACGTGGTTTTCAGGGGGTCACACTCGTTCTGGAAAGAATGTAAACACACCGTTAAGAACTTTATGTTTGCAAAAATCTTAATAATATCTTAATACTTAATTGAAATACATATGCAACAAGACTATTGCCAAGCACTATATGTCCCCTACCGGCTCCACCATTGTCAGATTTTTTAATATATATATATGTGTTGCAATAGCAACCAGAATTCTTGACGTATGAACAAAATGAAATGACGTGCATAATTTCCATATTGCCATCTGTCCATGTTTCAAGTTTCATGAAAAAATATGCAGACTTTTTTAAGTTATGCAGGATCCAGAAAAGTGTGACAGACTGACGGACTCACGGACACACGGAGCGCAAACCATAAGTCCTCTCCGGTGAAACCGGTAGGAGACAAAAATCTTTAGTGCATAAAAGACTGTTGTTCTTGCAGATATCTTATGCTATAAGAATAAATCCTTCGATACGTCTAAACTCGGTGACAAAAGATAACGTTGCGTGTAGCAATACGTGCACTATACAAGGAATTTTTTAACAAGAACACAGGCTTATTCAATAAAGTAATCCTGATGTATCTCACACGGCCATACGCAGCATAAAAATCTTTCTTTTATGCACTTCTTAAAGCGTTGATTTGCGTTAAATTGCATCAGTCTTGAACTCTTACATGTATAATGTTTGGAGTAGTTTGTGAGTTAAATGATCAATAAACAAACATGTTATTAAACTCGCAGATCTTTTCAGGCATTGTTTGGAATTTACCGTTGGATGAAGCAGTTTCCTTAGCATTGAGAACGTATCAATATTTGAGTTAATACAGTACTTATAACGCCGAACGCATTTGGTGACCGGTTTATATGAGGCAATGATGACAATTATTGCTCAACGTTGGAAATATCGACCAAAATTGGTACTCGGCGCCTCTTCTTTAGTACTCTGGAAATACGGTAGCCAGAGCATATGGATTTGTTATCTTCCGGTTTAAGTGCGCATGTCCAATGATATTCATACGGGCACTTGATCATACGCGCGAAATGTGTTACTGGACGTAAACAGAAGGTAATAAATTTAAAATCATGGCTTTCGTGCGATATGACCGGTACTACATTTAACACAGTATTATAGATCATTTTGTTCTGAACAGTTTGGTTGTAAATTTAACCCATTTCCTGACGTAGATTCTTTAAAAAGATCAATGGAATTTATTCGGGACCACCGTATCCGAAAAATTGGCACTGTGCCCTAGGAGTGATTCATGTCAAATAAGCATAATTTATTTTTCGTTTTACTCATAATTCATCGAGTCATTTGAAACATTGTGGTCAAGATTCCTTCATGGCATGGTTTTATGTAGGGAAATGACGAAGAAATTCAATAACAACATGATAATGTCTAGAAATGTCAAACTGACCATTCGTCAATTTGTTTTGATTTTCAAAATGTCAGGGACACGAAACCACCGGACCGTGAATCAAGCTCTGTGTACAAGTTACTGACCCAATTTTGTAGGAAATCATAACTAGAAGTGTGCCATCAAAACACTATCAATAATATGAATACTTAAGTAAAACCACATTTAAAGTAGTGTTATATTTTTTAATATATTTTATGCAACCAATGTTCTATTTATGGAATTGGTGTGATTTTCCAAGTATTGTTATGTCCCCATCATGTTGATTAGTCATAAAGTTGAGTAAGGTTTTTTATTAGTCCATATAAAAGGACTCCCAGAGCCTTTGATATTTTTTGTTATGGCGGCTCTGGCAGTCCATATGCACCCCTTCATAAACATGGGTGCAGGTCAGCGCAGCGAACCCGTGCGCTTCACTAAACAGACGTCGTTCAAGACAAATTGAGGAAAATAATGAATTAACTTCATAAACATGTTAAACTTACCTTAATGGCAACCTACGGATGTCATCCTCTGCATGCAACCTACAAAAACACGACGATGTTTCAACACACTTTTCTCGCTGATATGTTTATGTTTAAATTTGAAACAGCGTATTCTGTATAGAATACCACATTGTTATCGACTTTATAGGCTGGAGCACATAACCCGACGTGCAAAATATTGGTGTACTGCGACCTAACCAATATTAGGTCAATTTTCCAATATGGCGGATACAGCGTACAAAACAAAACCTAAGTCAATAAAATCAATTATTTCTTGCTTTAATGGTACCATTTAGATGAGTTTGTGGTTTAGATAGGTAAACTTGTATAAGTTCTTGCAGTTTCAGTGTTCCTTAACCCTTGCATTGTTGAAAACATTTTGCACCCATGGCCAAGAGAGAGCGCATTGCAACTATCAGCAACCCATTGGGTTATAAAGCTGAAAGTTGAATTATTGCAACTAGGTTTTTTATTTGTTAATCTCCTATCCATACAAGTTTCACCTCAGTAAATATAATGAAAACACTTGTATTCTCAATTGTGGGGCATTTTTTTCAATCAACAACACAAATTTCCCGAGGTATTGTCACAGCCAGCTCGTCTTTCGCCATCTGACTAGCGCAGTCAGCGTAATGCTTAAACCTTAACAAAGGCTCTAAAATAAAAGTGCTTCCACATAAAACTTTGAAACTTCATATGTAGATGCACCTTGATGAGTTCTACACGCCACACCCATTTTTGGGTCACAAGGTCAAAGGTCAATGTCATTTCTGACAAGCTTTCATTTATTCAAAACTGCACCCACAGCCAAGCGTTGGCACCCGCTCTGCGGTGCTCTTGTTTAGTCAAAATACAGCGAATTTTTCCAATCCAAAAGGAACTGGCCCCATTCCCAAAATTGTGAAAAAAAACACTGCATACTCAGTACAACAAACCTGGTCCCCATCAGCACCAAATCTCTTCTGAGCTGCCTTGACGCAGTGCCTAAAAAATTGCTGGGGAAAGGCCTGGTCCCAGGTTGTTGTCTTTTGTGCCTTTTTTTCTAAACCCCTTTATTGTAATCTTTTTTTTGCAACATTGCCTTGCCATGATAATAATAATGCATATTAGTAAAAGTGAAGAGTATGATAAATTTATTAAAAAAATAAATATGAATACTACTTATAATACATAAATAAAACAATAAATTAACAATGATACAATATTAAAACAAATAACAAAAAATTAGTCAAATTTAAACGTAAGCACAAAGCATCAATTCTGTGATGTACCTTACCAGGGTTCATTCTGGGCTTTAAAAAGTTTTCCCATAACTGTTGCCACAATATAACTTGTCAGGTCATTCATGTAGATATATATGAATAAGCAAAGATTAGCAATCTCATAACAGGTTAATTAAAAATCATTTGAGACATAATTTAGTTAAAATTGACAACGAAAGTTTTAACCGAAATTAAAAGCAAGGCACCATCCAGATAAGATTTCTTGTCAATTAGTTTTCACTACAGCTTTTTGTAACAGTAAGTTTTAATGTCATAAATACTGACCTGTTATCGTATGCTTATACTTTCCAAGGGGAAATAACTAGCAACCCCATCAAAAAATTCAACTCACAGAAATCTTAAATGTTTTGATATAAAATTAAAGATCTCATTTAATACTGCTCAGATCAGTTTGAATTATTAATTTATCTCTACTACATCCAAAGTTATGGTAATTTGAATCTTCGGAAAAAATGCCATTTTGGGGAAAATTATGCCTATTAAAAGCGTTCACATTTTGTGTCGATTCGCGGACCCGCTTTCTATAAAATTTGGCTTCTTTTTTCTGTATAATTTTTTCTATACATGGTATCATATTGAAATTTGGCATACTGATGGCATTTTTCGTGTAGATTTCAATAAAAGCATTGATTTGTTGATCAGAAATTGAAATAGTACCCTAATTTTGATTTAAAAAGTGCCAATTTTATATATTTTTTTGTAGAGGAGCATAACACCACAATATATTCGTTGAAAGTATAAAAATCTTTAATAACTTAACTAAGTCTTACCACATTCAACAAACTTACTGCAATAATGTCAAGTGTGTACAAAAGGGAAAATTCAATAAAACATTTCAATACATTTAACTATACACAATTTCTCAAAGTAGGTCCTTTTTGTACAGTTCGTATGATGCTTGATATTTCTCATGTTTGGAAAACAGCCGGCCATTGTCTTCCAATTTCACTCTTCAAACAATCAGGAACCATCCAGTCTAGAATTAACTCAAATTTTACACTTTGGATATCTGCTCGCACTGACAAAGCAAACACTCCTTTTTGTCTACATGCTGTCATGAAATTCACTTCCATTTCATTGCCTTCTTTTTTTACAACACACCCAGGGTACCAGTTGTTACCATTTTACAGTTATGTAGTCTTCTTCTGATACAGCACTCCTTCTAAATAGAGGGTGGCATAAAGGTTAAGGGGTGAAAAAACTGTACAAAGGTGCTCAGTTGGGTGTTAATTCAAAATTATTTACATTGTAAGTGTCTCCAGATGGATAAGTGGTACAATGACAGCCACTGGAGTAAGGATTTTGAAAACTTCTACTGTGGCTGCCTCATGTACCGGGTATATTGCATTTTGGGGAGGGAGGGAATTCAATTGTTTGACTGTTCTTGGGTATAAAAGGAATTTATTTGTCTTGGAACAAGAAGAATATCACTCAGGAGGAATGATGGCAACTACATGGTGGATAATTGTTTACAGCATTATGATGCAGAATTTTGTTCTGCATGTTTCAAGTCATTCTCTATAATATTTATAGTCTGGAAGTCATCAAGAAAACAACTTTCCATATCTTCTGATTTGCATCATTTTTATCGGTTGAATATTTCAATTACAATTTCATTTGTCAATGTACTGGAATTTTTCAAATTGCTTGGTTATGTCTTATGATGGAGTTGCAGCAGAGTCCCACATCCTTTCAGAAGGCATCTGGATACTCTTACACCTTTATCACAGCCAGACACTCTAAAAAAAATAACAAAACATACCAAAATATCTATTTTTACAAATAAAATACATATAAAACATCATTTTTGTCATTATCCTTCATTATTTGACATCTTTGCAAAATCTCGAAAAATGGTACGAACAAGATTTAAAAAAATTAAAGTTCGTACCCAATTCAAACATTCCATTATTTTACGTAAATACTTAGAGAAAAACGCAGTTATTGATCTATTTCGATTTAATTTGTTATTATCAACCATTTCAATGCGTTTATTTGAGGGAAGCATTACACGGGACTGTTATATTCAGTGACATAACTTAATTATTACGCGTGTTTTTCGTGTCAAAAAAAGCGAACATTGCCATCAATGCGAAAAGCTGGTTTTAATATTTATAAAATATTATTTAAACATAATTCAAACCAAATAATATCGAAAATGATCATAACAAACCTTTTCTTTTGTTTTCTGTACAGTTTAAGCGTTATGGTTTAACGTCACAAACGATAACGTTTAGCGAAGCAGAACAAAAATGGCGCCTCCCTCTGCAGAGGTCAACCGAGGTCGAATTGTATAAATGCGCGTCTTTGTTTAAAGATGCGGGTACCTAATTCTCATTTGCGGAAAATAAATTTGGTATCAAAATTTAAGTTAGACTTTCTAGTTTTTATAACTATGTTCAAAATTGTGTTCGGTCCATCAGAAGTAATTTTATTCATCGTCAAAGTCGGGTACTATTTTCTCGGCGTAGGGTGGTCCTATGTAAATTTTGAATGCATTGTAGTAAAGTTCATTCAGTCGTGAACAAGATGATGTCAATCTCATAAATATTCATGATGTGTAGAATATCCGCATTTGAATTGTAAACACACACATGTTTATGCAAGTAGTCCGAAAGTCGGCATTACGCGATAGCGATATTTCTGCCCTGAATTTGTTCAATAAACAACATATTTACTTATCATCCTGAAATAATAATAAAATGAATTTTATATGAATAGAAAGATAAAATAGTTTTCTTTTAATAACTTTTTATTATTTTGATTTATATAATAAAATAATGGTTTTATTGATCATTTAGTAAGAGTGGTATTGGTTTTTTCCGCTTTTCTCCCATTGAACTGATAAGGAATCGGCTTTTATCGGGGTTGCTAAAATAACTCATCCGGAATTTTAACTGGGAATCCGCCACCTCAATACCGTAATACAGGCCAGGTTAAACATAGTGCAATGCAACCTAGCCAAAAATCGGTAACCAACCCTCAATATTCTTTCCGGATCAACCAGGTGTATACGTGTCTTTTACGGCTCTGAATTAAAATATTGTTTTTCACTTGGTTGATTGGGGTTTTGAATAGATAAATTGTGTTATTTATCTTTTTATTTTTCATTCGGATTAATTTGTGTGGATTTAATGGATTTTGTTTCATTTGTAAAAGGTAAGCCATGCTTGTTTTTATCGAACAATGGTTTATTTCTACCATGCTGGGTGTTTTCAGGTGCGAACGACCACGTGTAAAACGTGCTCTTCTAATACACTGCTAGAACGTGCAAAGCATGTTCTTCTAATGTGTTACGAGATCGTGCAAAGCGTGTTCTTCTATTGACAAATTGTTTATCATTTGCCATTGTGTGCAATAATGATTTTAACGTTCCGTATGACAATCTAATTGATCGTCATTTTATTTTTCATCTGTTTTGAATTAAACTTTTGTTTAATTTATGATCTACGGCAGTATTATTATAATTTTCATTATGGTCAAATAATGATTTTATGTGCCGTATGATAATCTGGTCTGTGACCAGTTTATGGTTGAATATGCTTTGCTCTTGTTTTTCATATATTCGACTACATGATGGTCGCAGAAACAAGAGTGGATAAATACCCGGTGACTTCGCAGATCATGGATGATAGTTGCAGTATCAGTCACCGGGTATCGGGCACGATCGCGACCGTACTATGCTAAGTCTCTTAGACAGTCGGTCAACATCAGACCATATGGCGACACCCGTCAGCCGGTCTTTGCCCGATGGCATTGGTCAAGGACATCGACCAATGCCGGACCATTTGGCATCCGCCATACGGTCATTATCCGGTGACAACACTGGTCATGATATGACCGGTACGTCACCGGGGACGTTGATCACGGACCATTGATCGACGTCTGACCGGCCGGTCACCGGTCCGGTCATTGATCACCGGTCCGGTCCGGTCATTGGTCACCGGTCATGTCACCGGTCCGGTCATGTCACCGGTCTGGTCACCGGTCCGGTCATTGATCACCGGTCCGGTCACCGGTCATGTCGACGGTCCGGTCATGTCACCGGTCCAATCATGTCAACCGTCCGGTCCGGTCACCGGTCCGGTCATTGATCACCGCTCCGGTCACCGGTCAACAGTCATCAGTTAGGCCTGCCACCGATTACACCAGTCACCGGTCAAGAAGAAGAACTCGGTCTTCTTCATTGAATTATTCTCCTATTCTTCGTTGAATACATCGTTTTCATCAAGGATTAGACATCGGACACACTCTTCTTCGTCGAGCAGTTCTCATCGTCGCGGCTCTCGTAAGCGATCACGTCGTCACTCACGGAGACGTTATTCTAGAAGATCTCGGTCTCATCGCAGCCGATCCACATCTCGGCCGATCCAGATCTCGACATCGCAGGAAACGAGGACGTCGTCAACCTTCACGTAGACATCAGCGGACTGCATTGAGCACCACTGGATAGTTATCGAACATACCTCTCCTTCATTTAGCAGTTCTCGGAGTTGATACGCTCGTTAGCGATCATGTCAATGCTCACGGAGACAATATTGTAGAAGACAATATTTCCAGCGTAGCCGAACAATATTTCGGCATTGAAGTTATATGGATGTCGCCACTTCTCGCGTAGGCGTTAATGAACCTACTGGTCATATCGACGTTCTCCATTTTATTCCTTTAGGAATATCATGTCTCCATTCCACGTGTGATGGTTCTTCTTATGGCATCCACACATGTTGCAGTCACCGAGCCGTAGTTGTATACGAACACTAGTTCGTTTAACATTCAGGCTTCGGGATAAGCTGTTCTTTTCTCCACTACGACTACAAGGACACTTATGCCTATTAATACTGATAATCTACCGTTGTTTTCCGGTTAACATTATCAGATGACTTCGTGGATGGTCATTCTTCTGCACCAGTTATTTCCATTCTGACGCAGTTATATTATACCGGTCCCGATCACCGGACATTGGTCACCATTCATCGGTCATATCACCGATCACTGAATTGAATACTATATTTTATGGATTCAACAATCTACTTGACTTTTTGTGTTTTTCAATACTGATGTTCTACTGGCGACGGTTACCAAATCATGCTATATCTGTTATTTGTACTTCTATCTCAACCGGCTACATGCAGACTACTGGTCTTGCAGATAGATCGGCTGAAGTGGGCTCGGAGACTAGCATTGAGGTCGAACATTACTATTTGACCTCTATTAATTTATGTTCGAGACCCGAAGGATGAATTGTTTTAACCGCCTTTACCTGTCGGCTACAGACTTTGCAGTCAGTGTCACGGAACAGTTGGGACACATTAATGACGCTAGCAGGATTAGCAAGACGACATTTGTATCAACTTCTGCTTTTCTATTGCTCCTACGGCAGTGCATATTTTCAAGCTACTGGAATCAACAAGAGTTCTGATACATAGGATTGCCTATCAGATTGACCGCATAGCGGCTACAGTCTTGTAGATGGCTTAGGACCTATTGAACTCAGATCTTAGATCCTAGGATCTGGAGGGACCTCATCTTAAAGTTATTCTTCTATTACACTTCTGGCCATAACAGGCCGTCTTCCTATAACTGGTCGTATTCCTTTCGGAATTCGTCCCGGTTAGAAGTCTTGAAGTAAATGGATTAATCAAGTCAGAATTTAAGACTTCCATGCATTCTACCGGCAAGCGTGGACCCGCTTAAGGTTACCCCTAGGGTTTTCACCTTTTTTCTGCCATCACACCTCCGATTCCGAAGGTACCACCATCAATTATATTTCTGTACTTCGCAAATCGATGACTTCGCGACCTGTATTATCCAGGATTTTAAAGGCGCCTGTTATTGGTTCAAGAAGAGGCTATATTCTGTAGATAGGTCATAAACTTATAAGTGTTAAACACTGTCCTATTCTACCAATTTTCAAGTGTGTTTGGAGTGGGAAAGTTCGGCTTGCCGTGGTTTCTTTGCCCACCCATCCTTGACAAATGGTTCCGGTCACCGGTCGGTATTTACCGGTCCGGTCACCGGTCCTTCTGCTGAGACGTCTTTTCTTACGTCCGTTTCAGCTTTATTTTTAAGATAATTGTATTTATCTCGGGATTATTTAATGACACAGATTTCCATTTTTTTGTCATTATTTACCACTATTCAGTGGTGTCTAGACTAGAAGATTATCTTGGCAAGAATATAGTTTATTCTACCACAACCTTCCTTACATCTTATACAGATGTGAGCAGATAAGGTTATGGACGATCACATAGAACAACGTATCTTGATTTTCTCAATTATGTAGTATCCTAACGAATATCACCTGCACATCTACATCTTGAAAAGCGAAAATTCTTTTTAGCTGTTTTTCATTTACAACACATTTTCACGATTCCTTTGTGATGGTTTCAACTATCACACATCGGTCGTGGTTTACCTACAGACACGGAGGTGATCATATTATCACTCCTTGTAACTGGAAATCAGGAACTTATTCGTTCTTTGCAAGAACAACAAATTTTCTCTATCGTCTTTCTCATACCAGTTTGTCTAAACGCCCTGCTGGACGTTTTGTCCTGCAGTTCTTTCTTTCGAATTATTTTTCCGTTGGGTTCAATAATGTAATTGCGCATGTGCGGCAGTGAAGTTGCAGACGAGTTGCATGGTGTACATAGTATATCAAAGAATGTTGTTTATCATCAAACGCTAGTTATTAGCGTTATGCGATCGTATATCGCAGTGTATACCGGTATGCTGAACAACTTCAACAATGCAGTTCACAGAAATCGATCCAGCAGGGTGTGCGATTGTTATACATTCGTCCATTGACATAAACTGGAATATCTTGCCTTCTTGGTGAGTTTTTGCAATAACTGAGTTTTTGCCATAATTTCATGAAATATACTTAATGAACCATGGGATTATGGTTCTACGACCTTTTAAGTCTCCTGTACAATTATTTTCAGGAAACTTCTTCACAGGTCAAATATCATATCTCACTGAGACATATTTTTACTGATCCAAACATGTGCCACTACATGTCTGGCCATTAATAACTTTTAGTTATCTCTACAGAAGAACGTTTTTCTGTTAGAGTTTCAATCCTTGTTACTTGTGCAAGGATAATTCCATCAGAACTGTATAAAGGTTTTATGGAAATTCATTTTTTACTGGGTAATTGAGAGCATAGTTATTACCTTAATCACTCTGCTAGATACATAGAGGTTTTTCTCATCTTTTTCTTGATGATAAGAAATTTGTTCCATTCTTCATCAAAGGATAGAGATTATGCTTTCGTATACCTTGTTTTGTGTAAGTCATCGCAACTCTGTGCTGTCTTACCTATTTTGGAACTGATCCAAACTATGGAACGTCAACACTATGTTTTTCGTTCCTTTACCTTCTTAAGCGGTTTTGACTTGTGTAACATGTTGGGATGCTTAATGAGCTCCCTATGAACCTTTTTCATCAGGCTTATTAACAGTTCCAATACAATTTTAAGACGGTTTTCCTTCTTATTATGGCTTTTACCATACGGAGAAGTGAAATTCATGCTTTTTCTGTTGAATACGACCAATTCCAGTTGGATCTATTGTCGTTTTCACTTTGTTGTGTCAGCCAGGATTCCTTGCTTAATATCAAGTCCTCTATATGGCTTCTACCTTCAAGTTTCCAAGTTTTCTTAAACTGGTAGTCATGAAGATGAGGATAAACTTCTTTGGGCAATCAGGGCTTTGAAATTCTATCTCAGCAGTGTTAGTCAGAAGTCCATTCGAGGTTCTCAAAGACACTCTTCATTTCCCCAAAAAAGGGGGGGGGGAGATGTGTCTGCTGCTTCTATTTCTCGGGGTTAGACCTCGACTAAGGAAAGTTAATCTTATCCTATCTAAGGATTCATTCCTTTTTAGGATCTGACCGCATGAATTAAGAGCTCTGTCTGTTTTGTGGGCATATATTAATCACACCCCACTTTTTGACGTGCTCTAAGCTGTTTACTGGAGGCATCCGACCACCTTGTCATCTTTTTATCTTCGTTTTCTGAAGTGCCAACAATACAATTTGTATACGTTTGGGCTTGTTGTGGTTTCACTAACGGTAGTGTCTTCTTTACGACATAGACATATTACTCTGTCCGAGAAGTCATAATTAATACCGTTTTAACGAAGATTACTTGATATCATTAGCTGATAACCCTGTTTATGGGTTCTACTGTGTTGGGAAAATATATACGAACCTTCCCACCGCAGCTGCAAAATCAGCATACGATAACAGGTCAGTATTTATGACATTAAAACAAATTTTTTAAATAAAATTCATTTTAATTATTAAATACTCACCTGTTATCGGTAAGTCCCACCTCCCACCCGGTATTCGATTAATATTTTTGTATATATATTGAAAGAATATTGAGGGTTGGTTACCGATTTTTGGCTAGGTTGCATTGCACTATGTTTAACCTGGCCTATATTACGGTATTGAGGTGGCGGATTCCCAGTTAAAATTCCGGATGAGTTATTTCCCCTTGGAAAGTATAAGCATACGATAACAGGTAAGTATTTAATAATTAAAATGATTTTTATTTAAAAAATTTGTTTTTTTCTGTCAAAGAAATGCTGTAAGATAACTGGTAACAACACCCCCAATAATCGCAATTATCATAATTACAACAGGGATTTCAATAGATTTTAAAAACCAGGAGTCGAATGACCCCTGGACTGAAATTTTGAGGAGTCAAATTGAAAAATGGTGGGGTCAATTTTGAAGCGCGTTAAT
The DNA here is from genome assembly GCF_020536995.1 of Dreissena polymorpha. Classification (NCBI taxonomy): domain Eukaryota; kingdom Metazoa; phylum Mollusca; class Bivalvia; order Myida; family Dreissenidae; genus Dreissena; species Dreissena polymorpha. Next base: position 75,695,468 of record NC_068356.1, read on the forward strand.
TGTGTTTTTGTCTGTATTATTCAATTTTTTAGATAAAAATATGCTCTAAGAGTAAAACAATATCTTAAAAAGATAAACTGCTTTATTAAATAACAATACCATGATACATAACACAACATATTTTAATGAATTGGTACATTAAAGATACTTCCTTATAGTTATAACACATTTAAGTCTTTTAACACATTTAAATAATTTAAGATATGTACCGGTAGCACTTTTTCATCACATATTTATCGTCATTATATTATCATCATCCCTATGATAGCTTTTCTAACAAAACACAATCTAAATGCATGGAACATCTAGTATATCTATTACTGTTTATCCGAATACAGGGTTTTTTTTTAGAAAAAGGGGAAGACGCTGGACGCTGGGTAAAAGGGGAAAATCGATCGCGAAAGAGACATATTTGGGGAAAAAATAAAAACTGTACATTTCAATGTCTATAACTCACCTACAGACTTCAGGTTTTTTTTAAGAAAAGAGGCATGTCTCTGACCTTTTTGTTCTTAAACACATGAACAAGTATGATATTAAAGTCAAAGTCCTAAATAAATTTGCAGGCGTAGATCTAATAACGGGAAATGTTTTCAACTGGGGCCGGGGAACGATGTCAATATTATGATTTCAATTTCATGATGAATGGGTTGACGATCTAGATCTGCTACAGTATTGGAAGGGAAAGGTGCGGCAGCTGCCGATTGTCTACTTTCACTTTCTCAATAATCCGACAGTATTAATCGATGTTGATTACATGTACCTCCGAATCCTGCAGGGTTTCAGCGGTTTTTGATGATTCATTCTTAAAAAATGCGTCAACGCAATTAATATTTTCAAAGTCCGAACGTTTTATTTTGTTCGTGTATGAAAGCCAATTGTGAGACTTTTTTCTGTTTTAACGTTTATATCTTGGCTTTCACATAACCCGGATGAAATTCGACTGGTTTCCGGTAATTAATTGACGAAACACCCTTCTTGTGCAAGACCGGAATCCAGTAAAATAGTCACATGATTAATACGATTAGTTGCCCTGTTTCCATGACGTAATTTAAGAGCTATATATAGAATCACTGGGATTCCCAGATTTGAGTGTTCGTCGGGAGAGAGAGAGAGAGCGAGATCGCTGTACATAGTACAAATTGGATAAGTGTCGACTTCCCAAAAGAAAAAAAAACATTTCTTTGAGGGTAAAATATTATATTTTGGTGAAAAATTATATTTTTGGAGGGGAAATGGTATTTTTAGGGGAAAAATTCTGGTAGGGGAAGACGCCGAATATCGGCGTCACTTTCTTAGTAAAAAAAAACCCTGGAATACTATACATGTCCGAAATATGTACACTTTGGAATGCCTTGCCTGTAGTAGTTTTACCTTAATAATCCAAATTTTTCTTGTTGTTATCGGGTTTAACAAACCTTATCAAATGTTTGTTAAATCCAGTTAATGCTTTCTCCATTATTGAATCGCCATTACTTGCAATTTGAATCGCCAGCTTTGAATTGAACGCAGGTTGAATGTTAAGTCCGCCATTTACAATGTCGAAGGTCATGACGCCGCAATTTAATTCTACTCGGATAATTTATATCTTATCGAGAAAATATGTTTTCTCAATGTTTATGTGTGGTATTATTACTTGTTAGTATAAAAAATGAACTGTGATTCCAGTTTATATAAGATGGGTGTTACTCGTAATTATCGGTGGATTAACAACTGACAAAACTCGCTGGACTTAGATCTACTATTGGATCTACGTAATTAATAGACCTTTGATCAATATGGTTTTTACTTTAATTAATTTTGCCGACTTTCTTTAACCGTGCCGTCTGAAAAGTCTGCAAAAAACCTGCAATTATCGGATGGTCAATCAATTATCACGTAATCACTGCTGCTAATTACCCAGTTAGTGGGCACGCACTATTTAGACGGTGACATGTGTATTGGAAGAGATGAGATAAGATAAACAACGCCCGGGGTATTCTCTCGATTATAGACCGAGTTTCAAATACTGAAACATTAATTTCAATTAGGAGCACAGCGGGATTTATTACCATGGAACTCGAGATGTTTACTGACTGACACACGGGTCAAATTTTCGACGCGTCAAAATGACGCACAGCAGAAAAAGGGTTGCGTCAAAAATGAGTCATTTTTAATTTGCTCGCGTCAAAACGCAGGATTCTGCGTCTATTGAAATCCCTGATTACAAGCTGCTTTGCTGCAGTCAGCACGCTCCATTGAATTCAGCAGAACCGCTTTCTTCATAAAACTATTCCATAACGACTGCCATAAAGCGGCTGGTTAACAGAGCGTCTAATGTAATTTGAAGGAAATATTGAGCTGAGAAAATTCTGATTTTAGAAATATTGCCAAATGCAGGAATTCGTCGCCAACATTTTTAATTCACGTTTGGCGATAATGGCGAACGACAGCAGGAACCCTGTCTTACCCTTTGGGAAATTGATATTGATTTTTTCCACCATATTGGGAATTGGGATGAGCGTCCTTGGATTGGGAAACAATAGCTGTGTTTTTACTTAAATTTGGAAATTATGTTTGTTATTGTAATTTTTGCTAACAAATGCTTAAAAATTGAGAATGAAGGTGTATTCAAATAAATATTTACTAAGGTTAAACTTATAGAGGTTGATAGGAGATCGTGTAAAAAAACACTGTAAAAACTTGTGACATTTGAAAATTCAGTTCAAAGAATGATTGACTTATAACATTGAAAGGGTTAAGTCATAGCATTGTAAATTTTGTAATGCAGTGGTTACTGGTTCTTATCTCTTCTCAGTGGAATGGCTTTTTTAGTCAGGATCAGGCTGGTTTTGTTTTCATTCTATTCATAAGTATTATCATATCTTAAGTTCCTCATTGTTGTGATAATTGTTTGGTCTCTTATGTTTGTGGAAATATAGTATACACATATTGTGTAACCTTTTTGTTACTGCGACCAGAAGGTAAATCTAAAAGTGATTAATTTTTTAACTTCAACATTTTAACTTTATACTTATCCAATACTTGAATACGACAAAGGAATATTAAATGAAATATAGTAACTAAAATATAGTCGTACCATACATGTTCATCAACTTATTTAGTTACTGAATTGAAATTCATGATGTCTTTTTTTGTGAAATAATGTTTTTAGAAAATGAGCCGTTTTAGCCTACAACGTCATTTAAGACATTAAAGAGTTCTCATTAGAATTTCAGAACATGGACCAGTGTTATTTTTAGCTCACCTGTCACGGAGTGACATGGTGAGCTTATGTGACTGTGAGATGTCCAGCGTCCGTATGTGTGTGTGTGCGGCCGTCTGTCCGTCAACAATTTGTTTGTGTAGACAGTAGAGGTCACAGTTTTCATCCAATCTTTATGAAATTTGGTCAGAATGTTTGTCTTGATGAAACCTCGGTTGGAATTGTATTTTGGTCATCTGGGGTCAAAAACTAGGTCACTTGGTCAAAAACTAGGTCAAATAATAGAAAAACCTTGTGTAGAAAGTAGAGGTCCCGGTTTTAACCAATCTTTATAAAATTTGGTCAGAATGTTTATCGTGATAAAATCTGGGTTGGGATTGTATTTTGGTCATCTGGGGTCAAAAACTAGGTCACTAGGTCAAAAACTAGGTCAAATAATAGAAAAACCTTGTGTAGACAATAGAGGTTGCAGTTTTCATCCAATCTTTATGAAATTTGGTCAGAATGTTTATCTCGATAAAATCTGGGTTGGGATTGTATTTGGGTCATCTGAGGTCAAAAACTAGGTCACTAGGTCAAATAATAGAAAACCTGTCAACAATTTGTTTGTGTAGACAGTAGAGGTCACAGTTTTCATCCAATCTTTATGAAATTTGGTCAGAATGTTTATCTTGATGAAATGTGGGTTGGGATTGTATTTGGGTCATCTGGGGTCAAAAGCTAGGTCACGGGGTCAAAAACTAGGTCACTAGGTCATAAACAAGGTCACTAGGTCAAATAATAGAAAAACCTTGTATAGACAATAGAGGTCACAGTTTTCATCCAATCTTTATGAAATTTGGTCAGAATGTTTATCTTGATGAAATCTGGGCTGGGATTGTATTTGGTTCATCTGGGGTCAAAAACTAGGTCAGTAGGTCAAATAATAGAAAAACCGTGTGTAGACAATATAGGTCACAATTTTCATCCAATCTCTATAAAATTTGATCAGAATGTTTATCTTGATGAAATCTGGGTTGGGATTGTATTTGGGTCACCTGGGGTCAGAAACTAGGTCACTAGGTCAAATTTTAGAAAAACCGTGTGTAAACAATAGAGGTCACAGTTTTCATCTAATCTTTATGAAATTTGGTCAGAATGTTTATCTTGATAAAGTCTGGGTTGGGATTGTATTTGGTTAGTCAGGTGAGCAATTCAGGGCCATCACAGCCCTCTTGTTTGTTAAAGTTTGGGCAGATAAAATTAGGAAAATTGTGTTGTTGTTTTACTAATGAATACTTAAAAATTCAGAATTAAAGTTTTTTCAATATTATCTTTACTGAGGTTCAACTTAAAGAGCTAAATGTGAGATGCGCTAGATTTTTGAGATTTGTTTTGACCAAAAAAAATGTAAACCTTAAATTTGGAAATTTAGGCAGTCATATATCGCCCCCTTGGTGCAAAAAGGTACCATGTGACATTGAAATTAGAAGGCATGTGGTACCTTTTTGCACTAATGGGGCGATATATACTTTTTGAGATTGGGAAATTTGGCTCCAAATGAAACTCAGCTGTATTTTCTCAACAAAATTACGAACAGAGTGCTGTATTCCAATGAATCAAACAGGATCCTCATTAAGTTGTCAATTTCAGATTTTTCATCAGATTTTCCTTAATTGCTTCAGCATAGAGTTAATTCAGATATTCCCCATGTATATTTCAGCGCAGAGTAATTCCTGTAGTAATGCAGCTACGACAAAAGACTGGTCGACATCGACTCAGAAGACGATCTGCTGAAAAACAAACAAGACCTCTCGCTACCAAACCCCAGCTAACTGTCGAAGTACAGACCAATGCAGCAGATATGGTAAATATTTATACAAAAATCTTGATTTTGATAAAGGGCCTAGCTAGTAGTGTTTTTCCCAGGAGGGCAAAGGGGCATGACGCATTACTTTCAAAAAGGGCATTTTAGCGCGCAGTTTAGGAAAAAAGGGCAAAAACGTTCCCTGAATGCCTGAATAACATGTAATCGCATCAGAAGCAGTTGTGGAAATAATAACATATAAACAAGCACATTTAATGGTAATAGAAGTATTTAACTTACTATGATTTATATTAATATATTTACCTTGCAATGCACATTTAAGTTCCATGCTGTTTCAATTAACTGTACAGCACGACAAACATAATAAAGCAATATATGCATATGAATCTGATTATACACAGATCCACTAACATATAAATGAAACCATGTTTGTCTTATCCCATTTTTTAACAATAATCTCGACAGATGTTTAAAATAACATTGCGAGTAAATTGATCGCTAACAATATGCAAACACTCGTTTCCGTGACATACATCCACCGAGTAGATTACAAATAAATAAATAATGCTGTTGCTATCTAAAACATTTTTATGCATCGTTGATTATCACAGACATTTCATTAATTCCTTCTTAATGTATAATCTCCATCGTTAATTCGATCGTTTACGACGTTATTTGACATTTTCACAATTTAATTCTGTGTAGTCCGCCATGTTGATAAAATGTCAAATGATGTAAGCGACAGGTGCGCATAGTAACGTTAAATCATATACGGATTCGCATTTTGTTAAATTAGTATACGTCTCAGTAATTTTTTCAATAATTAGATCTAATTATCTTAAAGACGAAAACGATAAAGAATAAATTTGTTTGTGAAATTAAATGTAATTATGCGTAAAAATATATGTTTCGATATTACTGAATAATGCATGCAAAGCCACGAGAATAACATAGAGTTTTTCATCAAAAGTCTCCGAAGTAATGATTATATCGTGGAGGAGTACACATTGCCGACCGAAAAGTGCGCTTGGTATAACATAGCCTCCAGCATTATCGATTGATACTGACACGGGGTTATTCACGCATGACTAATTCACAGCTTTGGAGCAGTTAGTAAGACCTACCTATACATCGAGCACTGTTATAGATAAAATCTGCTCAATTAAATATAGTCGTTTAGATGTTGACGTCGTTGAGTAAATCAAGCACAGTCGGAGCGTCACAGACAATCAAGGAAGCTGATTTTGCGGACCAATATAGATCGTAAGGAAAAAAAGATGTTATCGATAAGGGCGCGTTGCGAAATTTGCCGTTGAAAAAAAGGGCGCGTGGCGAAATTTGCCTTTGAAAAGGGCAGCGTGGTGATCCGGGAGGGCGACGTGGCTTTTCGCCACGCTAAAATGGCCTGGGAAAAACACTAGCTAGCATGGCTTTTATTTGGGGGGGGGGTGGAGTGGGGGGCTGATTTATTGACACATCTGATAAAAGGGCAGAGATAGTCCAAGGTTATGTTGAAAGTTTTGAGAATGTTGCGACATAACATCATTTTGAAGAAATTCTCTTAAGGTGGGAGGGTCTGTATTAGACTTTTTTAGAAATAAGCATATTTCACATTATGGCAATTGTTAGTGCTTATTTCAATTGACCCATGTAAATTTTTACCAAAATGGTCAGACAAAGGTCTTATACTACAAATTTGCACTTAACTTCAAATTCATGTCAGTAATCTGAATGTTTGCAATTTGTTGAATAAGTTTGTTAGGACGACTTTCACAGCAACTGGCAATAGAAAAGATGGGGGAAATCACTGACTAATGGTTCCCTATTTCAGTTGGTGTGTGAGGAACCATGCAAGAAAACCAAGAAGGACGCGGGACTGTGCAGTGGCAACCATGATGTTAGACCTGAAAACACTATCACCAAGGAGACATGCTATCCCAGCATCAACAATAGTGATTTCATCACATCAACTCCTCATGTTAACAAAGGTATGTGATTTTAGTTTTTTGCTGGCCATTTTTAGTTTACCTGAGCTCATTATGTTCATGTTGAGCTTTTGTGATCACCTTCATCTGTTGTGCATTGTCAATATTTACTGTTTTGATACTCTACAGGCCACAGTTTTTTTCCAATCTTTATGAAACTTGTTCAAAACCCATGTCCCAATAATATCTTAGACGAGTTCAAAAATAGTTCCAGTTGGTTTGAAAACATGGCAGCGAGGGGACGTGGCAGTTTTCCTTTTTGCTAAAGTAAAACCTTATTAACACCCTAGACGTCACATTTATTGTCCAATCTTCATGAAACTTAGTCAGGACATTTGTTCTAATGATATCTTGGATGAGTTTGAAAGTTATCCCGGTCTATTGAAAAACATGGCCACAAGGGGGCAGTGCATTTTTCCTTGGTCAGAACATTTGTTCTAATGCTATCTGGGCCGAGTTCAATAAATGGTTCCGGTCAGTTGAAAAAGGAGGCCATTTTTCCTTAAATGGCTTTAGTAAAACCTTGTGTACACTCTTGTCTAAAATAAAGCTTTGGCACAATCAGTAATAAATGTCTATTTCAAACAACATAAACATTATTTACATACACTGTAACACACAAAACTACTTATAATGCATATATTTCTATATCTTCTGAAACAACAAACCCTTTCTTTTCAAAAAAAATCTTGAACAAACCTAACTTAACAATGCTACTTAAGTGAACCACCAGGGCCATCATGGCCCTCTTGTTAAGGTATTGTTAACCTATTGTTCATATGTTGTGTTTCTTGATAAGCTGCTGGCTATGAAACATTGAAAACAGTGTTCGAATTGGTCAAATTTTGGGGCTTAAATTTGTCCCCATGCGCGATCTCAAAAAAATTATCATGGCATATATTTCGTCTTCCTATTCTGTTCTTTAAGTTTAACCTTTATACATATAATATTGAAAGCACGTTAATTCACAATTGTTATTAAAAAGCATCTATATCCTTTTTTTGTAAAAACAAAGCAATATTTCTCAATTTGAAGGGCCCCAATAACCAATATATATATATGCTTACCTGCATTGAAGGTCTAGATCTGAATGACGCAACATTGGAGGACCTGTGTGATGCTTTCAAAAAAAGAAAGCAGAGAAAAATTATGCTGTAACTTGTGTGACTAAACAGTGTTTGTTTTGGTAAAAAATATCTGCTATAAGTTGTTAGCTCACCTGAGTGATAGCTCGGGGTGAGCTATTGTGATCACTCACCGTCCGGGGTCCGTCCGTCTGTCTGTCTGTAAACAATTTGTAAACATCTTCTTCTACTAAACCATTGAGCCAATTTCATGTGGAGCATCCCTAGGTCATGGGACAAAAGAATTGTTAAAAAAAATTTGATGACCTTTGAAGGCTCCCCTGAAAAAGTTGTTCAAAGAAATTTGATTCATCAAAAAACATGGCTGCAGGAGCTCTTTGAACTTTGCATGTTTATTCGTTTTTGCCTATTTTGTGAAAACTTTCAAAAATCTTCCACATTTTTTGTCCTGTCCTTTCCAAATTTGCACAGTGTCTTTATATCAATGAGGACACGAACCCTACAAAAAATGAGCATTATTGGTCCATGAAGTACAGAATTACCTCCCCTTGAATTGAGAAAATGGTGTTTATGCAATAAAGTCCAAATTTTTCATCCAATTCTTTCCAAACTTGTAAGGATTTAGCATGGTTCAAACAAGGGAAACAACTACGGTTTATGCATGTTCTTTTTATTACAGATTTGCCTCCCTTTAATTCATTCAAAATCTCATTTTACAGCAGAGATTCCAAATCTGACCTGTAAATGAGCCCCATATTTACTGCCAGTGCTAGGTTACCTTTTCCCATTTGATCATTCTTAAGTATTGGTCTTGTAATGCTGCTACTGCTTCTGCTACTGCTACTGCTACTACTACTACTACTACTACTACTACTACTACTACTACTACTACTACTACTACTACTACTACTACTACTACTACTACTACCACTACTACTACTACTACTACTACTACTACTACTACTACTACTACTACTACTACTTCTACTAGTACTACTACTACTAGTACAACTACTACTACCACCACCACCACCACGTCTACTATTACAACTTCTACTACTACTACTGCCACTACTACTACTACTTTTACCACTACTACTACTACTACTACTACTACCACTACTACTACTACTACTACTACTACTTCTACTACTACTTCTACTACTACTACTACTACTACTACTACTACCACTACTACTACTACTACTACTACTACTACTACTACAACTACTATTACTACTACTACTACTACTACTACTACACCACCACCACCACCACCATTCACAGTGACAAAATACGTATTCACACAATGGCTGCTACTACAACTTATAGCCCATATAGGGGGGCATGCATGTTTTACAAACAGCCCTTGTTTCTATGGGATTTTAACCACAACTGTTCATGTTTATCTCCGACACATATTTTTAGGTCACCTGTCATGAAGTGACACGGCGAGCTTATGTGATCGTGTGATGTCCGGCGTCTGTTGTGCGTGCCTGCGTGTGTCTATGCGTCCGTCAGTCAACAATTTGTTTGTGTAGACAGCAGAGGTCACAGTTTGCATCCAATCTTGATGAAATTTGGTCAAAATGTTTATCTTGATGAAATCCGGTTTGGGATTGTATTTGGGTCATCTGGGGTCAAAAACAAGGTCACTAGGTCAAATAATAAAACAACCTTCTGTAGACAATAGAGGTCACAGTTTTCATCCAATCTTTATGAAATTTGGTTAGAATGTTTATCTTGATGAAATCTGGGTTGGGATTTTATTTGGGTCATCTGGGGTCAAAAACTAGGTCACTAGGTCAAATAATAGAAAAACCTTGTGTAGACATTAGAGATCACAGTTTTCATCCAACCTTTATGAAATTTGGTCAAAATTCTTGATGAAATCTGGGTGGGATTGTATTTGGGTCATCTGGGGTAAAAATCTAGGTCAAATAAATAGAAAAACCTTGTGTTGACAGTAGAGGTCACAGTTTTTATCCAATATTTATGAACTGTGGTCAGAATGTTTACCTTGATGAAATCTGGATTGGGATTGTATTTGGGTCATCTAGAGTCAGGAACTAGGTCACTAGGTCAAATCATAGAAAAACATTGTGTAGACAATAGAGGTCATAGTTTTCATCTGATCTTAATGAGTCAGGTGAGCGATTCAGGGCCATCATGGCCCTCTTGTTTACTGTACAGTTCTTATCTCAGAGTGTAACTGTAACTGAAAAACAAAATTGCAGTACTTGAATAAACGTTGATCATGCCCAATATTGCATGTGTTTATATAAAGAACACAAAATAACAAATAAAACAAATTTATTTGTTAAACCACTGACTTTTAAGCATGATAAATTCACAATGTTTTCCCAAAATGGGCTGTTTCATCAAAGCAAAAATTCCCAAACTGGACAATTTTGTCGAATAAAAATTCCCAATTTGGTCAGACTCCTTTTCCCAAAATAGGCAGAAAAAACCCTGCTTTAACGTTGGCCATAACTTTTGCAATATTGAAGATAGCATCTTGATATTTGGCATGCATGTGTATCTTATGGAGCTGCACATTTTGAGTCATGAAAGGTCAAGGTCAATGTCATCCTTCAAGGTCAAAGGTCAAAAAAACAAATCCAAGGGAAGTAATAAGCTTTAAAGTGAGATATTTAACTGTATCTGCCAAATGATAAAAAATATATGATAAATCTAAGCGGGGCAGTAGGGGGCATTGTGTTTCTGACAAACACATCTCTTGGTATTAAACAATTATTCTTAAGGTTAAATTGGAAAAAAATGTTAACCTAACTAATATTATTTCTCCAGGTTTGACTAGGAAGAAGCCTTTTACGCAAGTGAAGGAGAACACCTCCCATCTGAACCATTGTGCTCCGAGGTACACTGTCACTGGGAACCTTTTCTCATCAGCCGCCTTCCATACTCACGATGGAGACAAATTCACAAGTATGGCTGGCTGTATTTGCCCAAAATTATTGAATCTAGCAGGGCTCAACATTAACCTAAAAACCAACTTAGTACTTGGAAACTCTACTTGCCCTGAATGTAAAGCCATTTGCCCAAACATGAAATATCAAATTAACTGTTAACCTCATATTTTTTTATGAAGATCAAAATGATACACCACAAAACCTTTTTATTTTTGCACATTTAACAAAATGATTACAGCAATTTAAACACCGGAGAAGCAGTATTAAAGGTCCCCAAACTCACAAAATGTCTACTATTCAGCTGTACACTGGTGTGTTAACAGCAGAAAACAAAAATGATTTTTTCATAATATTGCAGTTTTTATGTAATGAAATTTGGCATACATATACTTTGGTATACAAAAAATATGTATGTGTAATTTGGTGATTGTAAGTTATATAGTTATTGACTTATAGAAAAAAGTTTTTGTTGTCTGCTTGAAATTCAAATTTCCCTGTAAATGCTAAGCACCGCCCATTTGAAAGGTTATGAACTTCTTTCAGCCAATAGCTAGCGAATATCTCAAATCAAGTTTACATGTAAATACAGATTCTATACTCTACCAAGTATGCTGTCTGCTCAAACACGTGTTTCTATTTATAAACACTCTAAATGTTAACAGCAAATCACTGGTAGATAAACCCAGCCCACTAGTTAATGCAGGTTAACATTTTACCACCGCAAAATCAAGCAGTTGAGATCCGGCTTTTAAGTCTTATTAAAGTCTAAATTATATGCTTTGTTTTTTTTGCACTTGCCCGGGCGGACAACTAGATTATAAAGTAACTTGCCCGGACCTAACTTTTACTTGCCAGGGACAATAGGACAACCTTTAATGTTGAGCCCTGTATAGGGGATTGACACTTTGCAGATTTTTCAACCAATTTGTGAAGTATGCAATACCATTGTTTTGTTAGCAACCCTTCCAGACAGCTGGAGTTATGGTGTTGATTGTGCAGTCTTTATGATACTTGGTCCGAACATTTGTGCCAATCATAGTCAAGCTTAGTATGAAAGGGAGTCATGTGGGGTCAAAAACTATTTAACTATGTCAACTTAAAAAAAGGCTTATGAACACCAAGTTTGTTTTTGTCTGATAATAAGGAAACTTGGTCAGAACATTTGTTCGAATGTTATAAAGGCCATGTTTAAAAAAAGTTCTGTTAAAAAACATTGCTGCCACAAAGCAAGGCAGTTTTCCTTTTGCATTAAAACTCCGTGAAGGACTATAGAACTCTCACTTTTTATGCCCCCGGTTGGGTGGCATTTAGCAGTTGAACTGTCCGTCAGTGTGTCAGTCTGTCCGTCTGTCCGAAAATTTTAATGGCCATAACTTTTTCAATATTGAAGATAGCAACTTGATATTTGGCATGCATGTGCATCTCACGGAGCTGCACATTTTAATGTGGTGAAAGGTGAAGGTCAAGGTCATCCTTCAAGGTCAAATGTCGAATATATCATGTCTGTCCGTCCGTCCAAAAACTTTAACATTGGCCATAACTTTTTCACTATTGAAGATAGCAATTTGATATTTGGCATGCATGTGCATCTCATGGAGCTGAACATTTTGAGTGGTGAAAGGTGAAGGTCAAGGTCATCCTTCAAGAATAAATGTCAAATATCTGGCGTCTGTCCGTCCGAAAACTTTAACATTGGCCATAACTTTTTCAATATTGAAGATATCAACTTGATATTTGGCATGCACGTGTATCTCAAGAAGCTGCACATTTTGAGTGGTGGAAGTTCAAGGTTATCCATCAAGTTCAAACTAAACTAAAATTCAAAGCGGCGTTCTCATGAAGCTGCACATTTTGAGTGATGGAAGTTCAAGGTCATCCTTCAAGGTCAAAGGTAAAAAAAATAAAATTTTAAAGCGGCGTCCTCCTGAAGCTGCACAGTTTGAGTGGTGGAAGTTCAAGGTCAAGGTCATCCTTCAAGGTCAAAGGTCAACAAAAAAAAATGAAAGCGGCGCAATAGGGGACATTGTGTTTCTGACACATTGTGTTTCATACATCTCTTGTTTCTAATTGAAAACAATCTTGCTCGGAAGATTATATCTATTCATGTTTCACATGAATTTGAAACTTGGCTAGTGGGGTCAAAAATAAGGTCACTATTTCAGCGTAAAGAAAAAGCTTTTGAAAAAAAAAGCGCTATGATCATGAAACTTGAACTTGTTCTGGGGTGGTATTCCAAAAACATCTTAAGTCATTTCTTAAATATTTTCACTTAAGTTCAAAATTTCAATGTTTTGTATTTCTTTACTTAATAAAGACATGCATGTTTGGCGTTAGCTGTATACGCCAGCTTTTCACCTTAGCCTGGCCTTTGTTAGCGTCCAATAGAATTCAAATAAAACTTCCCGCGGCCAAGTACAGATGAATACACTTCATTGACTGCATTGGCTGATTTGAGAATACGACCAGAACATTAAAAACATGTCCGCGTCTTTGTAACACTGTTTTACTGCATGTTCAGCATGAAATTTTTTATATCTAATGAAAAGGCTTAATAGATAGAACAGTTTTACACTCAATCTCGACATCAATACAGTTTGTGCGTCCACCTTTTATTTTCAGAAGATTTTCAGCGCGAGAACTTTTGCACTTAAAGGCTATGTTCTCATATTTAGTACTAACTTCCATATTCCTGTCAACATGTTAACATGTTAAAGTATAGAGAGCAGTGGAAGCGAAGACTCACTTTAATGCATTGCATTTCAACTCGTGAGGTATATTGGGTCAATTTGCGGCCACTGTGTGTGAATGTCAGAGTTTACATACAGGTCATCGCTGCGTCTCTACCCTATGTGCTGATCGGAGTTCGCGGCCAGGAAAATAATCGTTACATAATAAAGACGCTATAGCGTGAACTAGGTGAACTGGAATTTTCTTAAGACCAGACAGATGTTAAATGAAGATATCCAGCGATATATATGGTATGTCAATAATAGATTCTTAATGTGTTTTACAACAATACCATGATAAATATTATTTTTAATTAATTTAACAAGAATTATGCCATCATATTGACTAATGAATTAAGCATGAGCGCAATGATTCTCGATACTGTTAATAATCGAATCAAATAGCAACGCCAGACAAACCACTAAAACAGGTTTGTTCGAAGAACGCGCGTATAAATATTTAAAATATGTACGGATAATTCGTGTGTGGCCGATTGACTCATATGTTTTAATTTCACTTCCATTCTTCTTTTGGTTTTCTGTTTTGTATCTATCCGTTTATGACCAGCAATATGTAAATGTAAAATAAGCCGCGAAAACTCCGCGTATCATCCCGTACTGCGTTTGCTGCAGCTAAGAACTGCACAGAAAAGACATTCGCTATCTTTGATCTCATTCATTGAAGTCTTTACCTTTCATTAACTGCAACCACAACCAACGCCGTATATCTTTTTATGTCCCCCACTATAGTAGTGGGGGACATATTGTTTTTGCCCTGTCTGTCTGTTGGTCTGTACGTTGGTCTGTTTGCGCCAACTTTAACATTTTGCAATAACTTTTGCTATATTGAAGATAGCAACTTCATATTTGGCATGCATGTGTATCTCATGAAGCTGCACATTTTGAGTGGTGAAAGGTCAAGGTCATCCTTGAAGGTCAGAGGTCAAATATATGTGGCCAAAATCGCTCATTTTATGAATACTTTTGCAATATTGAAGATAGCAACTTGATATTTGGCATGCATGTGTATCTCATGGAGCTGCACATTTTGAGTGGTGAAAGGTCAAGGTCATCCTTCAAGGTCAGAGGTCAATTATATGTGGCCAAAATCGCTCATTTTATGAATACTTTTGCAATATTGAAGATAGCAACTTGATATTTGGCATGCATGTGCATCTCATGGAGCTGCTCATTTTGAGTGGTGAAAGGTCAAGGTCATCCTTCAAGGTCAGAGGTCAACTATATGTGGCCCAAATCGCTTATTTTATGAATACTTTTGCAATATTGAAGATAGCAACTTGATATTTGGCATGCATGTGTATCTCATGGAGCTGCACATTTTGAGTGGTGAAAGGTCAAGGTCATGGTCATCCTTCACAAGGTCAAGGTCATCCTACAATGTCAAACATCATATAGGGGGACATTGTGTTTCACAAACACATCTTGTTTAAAGATATTTCTTGTTGGTATTCCTCAAATAACATTGACATAATGATGTTATTTTGATGTACTTTTCGATGCCTAACTATTGCAGTATGAAATGAAACACTTAAGAAAAATTCCCAATTTAAGGATAAATATAAAATTTAACTTAATTTAAGGATAAATATAAAATTTAACTTATGATGCTTCTGGAATACCACCCCTGATAATATATATCATCCAATTTTGAAAACAATGTTGAAGTTCTTTAAAAAAAAAAAAAGGCAGGAAGGCGGGAACTTTTACTTATATGTATGACTCTTTAAATATCTAGTGAAAACTGGTAGTCAAATGGTCATGCAATTTTGCTGAGAATGTTTGTTTCATAACAAACTAGATTATGCAAATGCAATAACTCATCCTACAACAAACTTATTTTGCTTAAAATACCAATGAACCCATTCACATTTTAAAAATAATTCTGAATCCAATATGTGTTTTCCTATTGAAGATTGCGCTGAAGATGGTGCTAACAACAACACTGAGGTCCCCTGTACAGGAGAGAGTCCCAGTTGTAAGTAAAACATTCTCCTCTCTTTACCCTTTCCTAAAGTTTGAGTTTTTTTTAATGCTGTAGCTAAAACTCTTATCTGTAAATTTTCGTGTCTACTCCATATCTCACTATTTTCAAGATATTCATGTAAAAATATTTTATAAACTGACTGAATGGTTAAATATCTGTTGTCAAGGTTCTTAAGAAGTTTTATATGAACATCCGGCATTCCCATTATTCCAAGGATACATATAGGATCTGGCACGAGTTGCCATGTCATACCATAATTTATTACACGAGTTCAGGAATTTTTTTAGTAAGCGAGCCTTTGGCGAGCTTACTACCAAATTTCCTGGACGAGTTTAATAAAATACGATATGATTTGATAATGAGTGTCAGATCTTTTTTATCACATGCTTTTAAATTAGCAAATTACATAAATAATTAAATATTTATGCAAACATAATGAAAAATCTCGAACGCTGTTTACACATTTCGTGACATCATTTGACGTTGCAACTAATTTCAGCAAAATAACAAAATGTGATTGACAGGGCTCGAATTTAACTTTTTTCTACTTGCAAAACATTGCGAGCAGCTTTAATACCAACTCCCAAAATCAAAATCATTCTCGCAAATTTTGCTGGAAACATAATTTAATTTCGTTTTTTTTTTCAAAAGTTAACTTTGCTTTATCTTTCGTATTGTTATTTCTGTCTGTGGGCAAAAAGAAACTAGTTATTTTTCGCTTCGACGCCATGTCTGTTCAAGTTCAATGAGCACGTGTGAATTAGTCGACTGTTTTACGTTCTTTGTACCAATACCATCCTCGTATCTGTACTATAAGTATACCAGTCTACATACAAGGTGCGCGCTTCCGCATACGGGTATAAGGTCGTTCTATGACCTACGGTTTAGCGTTCAGGACGTTGAACGCATTTAGCAATATTACTGTTGTTTTTTTTAACTATTTCTTTTTCTCAAAAAATTACTAGTGGCTTAAAACTTAACTCGCAATCGGTATTTTTCACTCGCATTTTGCGAGTGTTAATTTCGAGCCCTGCGATTGGTCAATAAACGAAAACTAAGCCAATAAAAATGCTTTAAAAGTATATTACACTATGTGTAAGATATAGAGGATATTTGTTCATGTCAGTGTAAGATAGTTTGTTATTTCACGAGTGATCATAGAAAATATATTTTCACGAGTGGCAAAGCCACGAGTGAAAATGTTATTTTTCTATGATCACGAGTGAAATAACAAACGATCTTACACTGACATGAACAAATTTTCTGTTTCTTTTATGCCTCTTTTTCAAGAAAATAATTAATAATAATTTCCCTTTCGCTGAAAAATAACCCTCTCCCGTGGCGTGCCTCAATACAGTTTAATACACAAAATGACGTCATTAGTGTTTGCATCATTCCTCAGCCGAAAGAAAAAAGTCCAATAGTTGATCATCTACGAGTAAACAAAGCTGAAAGGTTTTAACATTTTATTGCTGTTACTAAAATAACCAAACAAAGTTAAGCATAAAATAATGCTACAATAATACTAACTTGTAACAGCATTAACTAAACAGTACATGTCCGTGATGTCGTAGGAATACGCAAATGTAAAAGTAGTAGAAAAAGTAGTTCCGAAAATTTGTTCTTTTCACTCGTGAAAGAACAATTGTTCTTTTCACTGCTGTTATTTCACTGCAGAAATGTCATATTTTAGCTTTCGGTATAAAAGAAAAAAATATATGTAATGGTTTTTTAAGTCATGGTAAACAAGGTATTGCATGTGATAAAAATAAATATGTTACATATAAATAATTATTGTCCCCTACCGGTTTCACCGGAGGAGACTTACGATTTGCGCTCAGTGTGTCTGTCCGTCTGTCTGTGATCACACTTTTCTGGATCCTGCGATAACTTTATAAGTTCTTCATATTTTTTATGCCCCCCTTCGAAGAAGAGGGGGTATATTGCTTTGCTCATGTCGGTCAGGTCTGTCCGTCCACCAGGTGGTTGTCATACGATAACTCAAGAACGCTTGGGCCTAGGATCATGAAACTTCATAGGTACATTGACCATGACTCGCAGATGACCCCTATTGATTTTTAGGTCAAAGGTCAAGGTCACGGTGACTCGAAATAGTAAAGTGGTTTTTTGAATGATAATTCAAGAATGCATACGCGGCCAACAGGACACACTCTGAACAATATTACTGAAGCAACTGGTCTGTAATCCTAAATCTATAATTATCAGTCCAATGAAACATCATCCTTTTAGTAAAATACAGTGGATCAGTAAAAATATTATCAGAATATGAGATTTTTTGTATATTTCGTATATTAAATATTGTGTTAATGTTTAATTTTGTTGATTAATATAAATATAAGCAGGACAGGGGAGGTAATACACTACAGGGGAAACAAATGAAATAAGTTTAAATTTATTGTTACAGATTTGCCTCCCTTGTAATGTATTTAAATTTTACCAAATGTAAGGCTAACTGCATTTTTTGTAATGCATACTACTACTACTACTACTACTACTACTACTACTACTACTACTACTACTACTACTACTGCTACTACTGCTGCTGCTGCTGCTACTACTACTACTACTACTTTTTTTACTACTACTACTACTACTTCTACTTCTACTACTACTACTACTACTTCTAATGCTACTACTACTACTACTACTACTTCTACTACTACTACTACTACTACTCTACTACTACTACTACTGCTACTACTACTACTACTACTACTACTACTACTACTACTACGTACAACGACTGACGACGACGACGGCGACGACGCGCGACGTAAGACGACGACGACGGACGACGAAGACGACGACGACGAAGACGACGAGACGACGACGACGACGACGACGACGACGACGAGAGGGCGGCGGCGACCACTACCAGCACCTACTACTACTACTACTTATACTACTACTACAATACTACTACTACTCTACTACTACTACTACTACTACTACTACTTCTACTTACTACTCTACTACTACTACTCTAATACTACTACTACTACTACTACTACTACTTACTCATTTCTTATGACCACCACCACCAACACCCCCATTCACAGTGACAAAAAACGTATTCACACAATGGCTGCTACTACAACTTATAGCCCATATAGGGGGGCATGCATGTTTTACAAACAGCCCTTGTTCATGAAACTTTTAATATGGATAGAAGGCAATATGGACATTATGCACGTCATTTCATTTTGTTCCTACGTCAAAAAATCTGGTTGCTATGGCAACAAAAAGACTAGAAATACTGCTGAAAATGGTGCTTTTCTGGATCCTGCGTTAACTTTAAAAGTTCTTCATATTTTTTCTTGAAACTTGAAACATGGATAGATGGCAATATGGACATTATGCACGTCATTTCATTTTGTTCCTACTTCAAAAATTCTGGTTGCTATGGCAACAAATAAAAAAATCAGTTAATGGTGGAAATTCTGACAATGGTGGAGCCGGTAGGGGACATATTTTGCTTGGCAATAGTCTTGTTAGATATATTTCTTCCCAGCAGCAAAGGAAAACCACATCTCAGAGCTGACACTGTTGAACACACAGTTGATGCTTGACCCAGTGACCTTGGAGCTGCCTGGTGACCTTGAGAACAATAACAACAACAACATGTGCAAGATGGAGCCATGTGTAATGGAATGTGATCCCACATTTCCTCCACCTGTGAGTAGATGTGGATTTGGTTTCATTTTTCATGGTTTTAATGCCCCCAGATCGAATGATAAGGGGTATATTGATTTTGGCCTGTGTCTGTCTGTCATTGTATGTGTTTGTCTGTCTATCATTGTGTGTGTCTGTCCCAAAACTTTAACATTGGCCATAACTTTTGCGATATTGATGATAGCAACTTGATTTTTGGCATGCGTGTGTATCTCAAAGAGCTGCACATTTAGAATGGTGAAAGGTCATCCGTCAAAGGTCAAGGTCAATTATTGACAATAGCAACTTGATATTTGGCATGCATGTGTATCTCATGGAGCTGCACATTTTGAGTAGTGAAATGTCAAGGTCATCCTTCAAGGTCAATTATATGGTTGGGGCATTGTGTTTCACAAACACAGCTCTTGTTCATAAATGTGTGAACAATAATTACCATGTTTGTTTGCCCAGTCTTTTTGAAACTCTCTCTTAAAATTTGTATCAATGATATCTCTAACTAGTTATACCCCCACAAACGAAGTTTAGGGGGGTATATAGGAGTGAGCTTGTCTGTCGGTCGGTGGGTCCCTAGTAAGTGTCTGCTCTCTAATTCAAGTTGTTTTCATCCGATCTTCACCAAACTTGGTCATATGTTGTATCTTGATGATGTCTAGGTCAGGTTCGAATATGGGTCATGGTAGGTCAAAAACAAGGTCACGGGGTCACTTAGTGCGTTTTAAAAATTGAGCATGGTGTCCGCTCTCTAATTCAAGTAGTTTTCATCACATCTTCACCAAACTTGGTCAGAAGTTGTATCTAGATGATGTATACGTCAAGTTTGAATATGGGTAATGCTGGGTCAAAAACTAGGTCATGGGGTCACTTAGTGCGTTTTTAATCATTCAGCATGTTGTCTGCTTTTTTTTGTTAAGACAACATGCAAAATATTCTGTGTCAATGTGGCATGTGGGGGTATTCGTCACGTCTGTGACAAAGCTCTAGTTCAAAACCTGGTAATTTGTGTTCATGAACTATGACATGAGGTCAAATTAAAGTAAAAGCTGGCAAACACAAGTAGTCACATTGATTGCCCAATATTTGTTTGGTAGAATAAATTAATATGCATATCATCATTAATATGCATATTCAGAAAGTAAATTAAAAAAATAAACATTGTATTCAGGGGTGTGATTTTTCCGCGGATTTCCGCGGATCGGGTTGTCTCGGAGGTCATTTCTGAGATTCGCGTAAATTCGTAAAAAAATGGGGGGGTGAGAGGTGGGTACATCCGATTCCGCGGCCCGAAATATCCGCGGCTCGCTGAAATCACTCCGCATAGTACACTGGTAGATTCTGCCTAAGCAATTTGAAACGAGCGATGTCATTGGCTGTTGTTTTCCAATCTACCAATTAAAATCGTTCTTTTTAAATGCGTTCGGTATTACTTTTCTGATTTGTCTGCAAATGGCGCAGTGGCAAAGTGAAAATTAAGTTTATCCAAATGACAAAAATCAATCGAATTAGCGACTGTCATCATGTAGTTAGATAGGATAAATGAAATGTGTCTGTCATCGATGAAGACTGCGTTTTAGATACAAGCAACACATATTTTTTTTACAAATGTGCGCAGTGAAATTGTGTCTCGGAAACCAGTGTTTGCAAATTGGAGTTCACTCTACTTGCGAAGTAAAACAATTTAGAAGAGTATCGTTTGAAAATGGAAATAGACAAACATGATTTGATTTATATGTTAGTGGATCTGTGTGTAATCAGATTCATATGCATATTCTGCTTTATTATGTTTGTCACACTGTTCAGTTAACTGAAATAGCATTGAACTGTAGATGTGAAATGCAAGATTTTAAAAGGTAAACACATTAAAATATATTAATTTTACTCAGTTTAATACATCATTAACTCAACAAGAACACTCAAGTGTGTTTGTTTATATTTATTAATGTTTTCCCCATTTGATATTTAATTAAATAAGTCCATTTACTGTGAATATATTGAACAACTGCTGTTTTTGATCACAGTAAATATTGTTTACTTTGCATCCCCAGTATGTGAAATGTGTAGTTAAACAGGTTTTCATAAAGAAATAGTGTTATGAAGTTCAAGAAATTGTTTATTTTAATGTATGTTTTATTTTAATGTCTGTTTTAAGGTTTGTCATTGCGTTATTCGCGTGATTCGCGTAGACAAAATCAGTCAACAGAATTTTCCTCCCCTCTGACTTCACCTCAATCACACCCCTGGTATTTATTTGGCAAATTGCATAGAAATAATCTGATGATTATTGATATATCAATTTAGGACAAGGAAAAAGCCCCAGTGATTTTTTTGCTCAAAATAACCGCCGATTTTCGGCTGCTTCCCTATCGCAAAATTCCAAGTTTTTTCCCAAAAATCTGACCAAAATTTCTCTCTTATAACTTAGTTATGATTTCTTAACTCTAGATCTCAACTTTATTTTTTAAACATCCTACAAAATATATAACTTTAATTTAGTCCTTTTTGTCGATAAATAACTCCAAACTTGCCACTTTTATTGATAAAAAAAAAATCCCAATTTAACCAGACTCCTTTTCCCAAAATGGCTAGAAAAAAACCTGAACATGCACTTAAAAACAATATTAATTTTATTACTTATAATCATATATATAATGCTAAATTTTTTCCCAATTTCATGGTTTATCGCGCAAATTTTCCCAATTTCACTGTTTATTGCGCTAATTTTCCCAATTCAAATGGCACAGGCCGTATCAAATAAAAGCAAAAAAAATCTCAGAGCCCCAGAAAGTGCCACATTGATTTGCATATTATTAATATTAATTTGCGTATAATTAACCTGATGAAAACTGGGCATAATGCTTGTGCTTAAAGTGTCCCAGATTAGCCTGTGCTGTCTGAACAGGCTAATCAGGGACGACACTTTCCGCTTTTATTGTATTTTTAGTTTCAAGGAAGTCCCCCCTTACCGAAAATCAAGTTAAGGCGGAAAGTGTCGTCCCTGATTAGCATGTGCAGACTGCACAGGCTAATCTGGGATTTCACTACGCACATGCATTAAGCCCAGTTTTCTCAGAACAAGGCTCAAATTGTTTCAGGAGGAGGAGGAAGAGGTATCAGATGAAAGTTATGAGGCAGAATGGGATGTGGAGCCATTTGATCCGTTAGTATCTTTAAATACATTCATTGGGTACATACTCTAAATGGATAACAGATCAGTGCAGCATAAAAATATCATCATACGCAACTCATTTGTTTGAATATTTTTAGCTCACCTTAGCACAATGTGCTCAATGTTGAGCTATTGTGATCACCTTTTAACTGTTGTCAGCTGTGGGTCATCAACATTTGCCTTGCTAACACTCTAGAGGCCACATTTATTGTCAGATCTTCATAAAACTTGGTCAAAAGATTTGTCCCAATGATATATTGGACGAGTTCGAAAATGGATCCGGTTGATTGAAGAACTTCCGTCGGGTGTGAGGCATTTTTCCTTATATGGCTCAAGTAAAACCTTTTTAGCACAACGTTCTCATGGTGAGCTTTTGTGATCACCTTTTGTCCGTCGTCCGTTGTCCGTCATCCGTTGTGCGACATCAACATTTGCCTTGTTCACTCTCTAGAGGCCACATTTATTGTCCAATCTTCATGAAATTTGGCCAGAAGATTGGTTTCAATGATATCTTGGATGAGTTCGAAAATGGTTATGTTTGCTTGAAAAACATGGCTGCCAAGGGGCGGGGCATTTTTCCTTAAATGGCTATAGCAAAATCTTGTTAACACACTAGAGGCTACATTTATTGTCTGATCCTCATAAAACTTGGTCAGAAGATTCATCCCAATAATATCTTGGACGAGTTTGAAAATGATGTCGGTTGGTTGAAAAACATGGCCGCCACAGGGCGGGTCATTTTTCCTTATATGGCTATAGTATAACCTTGTTAACACTCTAGAGGCCATTTTTATTGTCCAATCTTGATGAAATATGGTCAGAAGATTTGTATTATTAATATCTTGGATGAGTTCGAAAATGGTTACGTTTGCTAGAAAAACGTGGCCGTCAAGGGGCGGGGCATTTTTCCTTAAATGGCTATATAAGGCTAAAGTAAAATCTTGTTAACACTCTAGAGGCAATATTTATTGTCCGATCTTCTTGAAACTTGGTCAGAAGATTCATCCCAATAATATCTTGGACGAGTTTAAAAATGATGCCTGTTGGTTGAAAAACATGGCCACTACAGAGGCGGGGCTATTTTCCTTATATGGCTTTAGTAAAACCTTGTTAACACTCTAGAGGTCACATTTATTTTCCGATCATCATGAAACTTGGTCAGAAGATTTATCCCAATGATATCTTGGATGAGTTTGAAAATGGTTTTGGTTGCTTAAAAAACATGGCCACCAGGGGCGGGGCATTTTTCCTTATATGGCTTTAGTTAAACCTTGTTAACACATTAGAGGACACATTTATTGTCCAATCTTCATGAAATTTGGTCAGAAGATTGGTCTCCATGATATCTTGGATGAGTAAGAAAATAATTATGTGTGCTTGAAAAAAATTGCTTCCAAGAGGCGGGGCATTTTTCCTAATATGGCTATAGTAAAATCTTGTTAACACTCTAGAGGCCACATTCACTGTCTGATCTTCATGAAACTTGGTCAGAAGATTCATCCTGATAATATCTTTGAAGAGTTTAAAAAATGATGCCGGTTGGTTGAAAAACATGGCTGCCAGGGGGCAGGGCATTTTTCCTTATATGGCTATAGTAAAACCTTGTTAACACTCTAGAGGCCACATTTATATTCCGATCTTCGTGAAACTTGGTCAGAAGATTTGTCCCAATAATATCTTGTTATCTCATGTGAGCGACTTTGGGCATTTCAGGCCCTCTTGTTAATATTCTAGAGGCCACAATTATTTTCGGATCTTCATGATACCTGGTCAGAAGATTTGTCCCAATGATATCTTGTATGAGTTTTACAACTGTTCCTGTTGCGTGAAAAACTTGGCCACCAAGGGGAGAGTCTTTTTCCTAATATGGCTTTAGTAAAACCTTGTTAACACTCTGGAAACAACATTTATTGTTCAATCTTCATAAAACTTAGTCAGATAATTTGTTCTAATGATATCTTGGATGAGTACAGACCCTCTTATTTAGTTTTACATAATATAATTAATACAAATTCACCGGAAAGTTGTGAATAGTTAGCCTTTCAATCAATATGTCTTGTTTCACAGGTATGCATTTATCAAGACGTTGCCCCCTCTAACAGATGAGCTACGTGCCAGAGTGCCTGCTTTGCCCCTTAAGACACGAAGCTCACCTGAATTTTCACTTGTGCTTGATTTGGTGAGTAATTATTTATTTTAGTTAGACTGAACTTGGATTTGTTATGAAAAACTTAATATCCACTCTAGCTGTGGTTCAAGGATTGTTTTTCATGTATCAAGAAAAAACACACATAAACACGTCCTCTTTTGTATGGATCGATTGATAAGATAACACATGGTATCAGTATGTATTGGACTGAATGCCGTCAGTGCAGGCTAATCAGGGATGACACTTTCCATACTTGTGGAATTTTTCATTCAAAGGGAGTCCCTTAAACGCCTTTATTTCCATTTCAGGACGAGACGCTTGTACACTGCAGCCTTACGGAGCTAGAGGATGCATCGTTCACCTTCCCTGTGCTGTTCCAGGAAGTAACTTACCAGGTAAAAATCTGAATTGAATCTACATGTGTGAGTAAAACTTAAAAAAAAAAAATGAAAAAAACAACACCTTCCCTCCTTTCGCATTGAAGTATTGTGGGGGGTTTCTGTCTGTTTAACAAATTCTCTTAGGTTTTTGAACACATCACAATTATGAATAATCTCTTTGGTGATGCATTCCTGTCTTAGTCCTGAAAATGTCTATTGCTAATCTACAATGCCCGTACAATCTCATGATGAGCATTGAGTAACATTGACAGGTTTTTTTTTCCACTTTTGGGAAGATAGCCCATGGCTTTGGAATGGGGAATTTTATCGGCATTTTCATGAAATTGGGAAAATAAATTCATTAGCCTTTTTTTCCACATGAAAAGTCCTCTGATTAGGTAAATACTAAATTTGATATAACTCTTTATAATCATTCAAATTAAAAGAACAAAATCATCAAATTTTTTTTTTTTGTTGTTGTTTTTTTTGAAATTGGGAATTTTTTGCCACATTTTGGGGAAAAAAGTATACTTTTTGGGATTGGGAACATAGCCGATTTTCGGCTATAAAATCGGGCCAAAAAAAAACCTGATTGAGAAAGATGTATGGGGAATGTCAAGTTTACGTTCAATGGCAGATTATGCCTTCTGGAGTCTGGAGATGAAGATTTTGATTTTCGAATTATTTCGACTTATTGACTTAAAGTACATCAACAGTTATTTCAGGTGTTCATATATGTACTAAAGCATTATTCCACAAGTTACTTTTGCTAATACTGGTTTAACATTCTATGTCATAGATCATATCATCTTGCTGCCATACTTTGGCTAAGACTGATTAACAGTATATCGTCGATTGTTTCTGTTGTTATCCCCTGCCATAGCGGAGGGATATTGTTTTGGCATTGTCCGTCGGTCCATCCGGAGCCATATCTTGGAAGTGCTTTGGGGGATTTCATTGAAACTTGGTATGAGTATATATATATATATATGGATAACAGGATGATGCACACCAAATGGCATTCTACACCTTCCATTAATAACAGAGTTATGGCCCTTTTTACCTTGAAAAAATGCTTTTTTTGTGTGTCCGGAGCCATATCTTAGAAGTGCTTTGGCAGATTTCAATGAAACTTGGTATGAGTATATATATATATATGTAAGAAGATGATGCACGGCAAATGGCATTGTACACCATCTGTTAATAACGGAGTTATGGCCCTTTGTATCTTGAAAAAATGCTTTTTTTTAGTGTCAAATATAACACTTTTGTGTCCAGATGCATATTGGCAGGGGATATCAATTCAACAAATTTGCTTGTTTTTTCACAGGAGGTACTTATTGTGAGAATGTTTGGAACAGAGATGATAGAATGTGTTGTATTGTAGAAGTTTCAATGAAGTCCAGATTGTCCCTTCAGTTTTTTCAGGCCATTTTTCATTTCAGAAGTGTATTCACACTTAGCTTTTTGTCTTAGAGTGACTTTTAGAGGACTGATTAAACTCACTAAGTTGTGAATCATTGCAGGTATTTGTGCGCACTAGGCCATTCTTCCGTGAGTTTCTAGAGCGCGTGTCTCAGATATTTGAGGTGATTCTGTTCACTGCTTCTAAGAAGGTGTACGCTGACAAACTTCTGAATCTACTAGACCCACAGAAGAAACTTATTAAGTAAGTGCATGTAATTGTAAGTTTGATTATATGTTTTGTAGATCCATGGCTTATTCTT
Source organism: Dreissena polymorpha (assembly GCF_020536995.1). Taxonomy (NCBI): domain Eukaryota; kingdom Metazoa; phylum Mollusca; class Bivalvia; order Myida; family Dreissenidae; genus Dreissena; species Dreissena polymorpha. Next base: position 75,722,326 of record NC_068356.1, read on the forward strand.
TCACCAAATAAGCACATTTGACTGAAGGCAAATTCCTTTGGGATGGCAGTGTATTGGCTGAAGCCCCTAAAAAGAGATGTTGTTGTGATCCTTTAGCTTAATTGCATTGAATAACAATATATATTTGTTCTTATGGGGTCCATGGCCTTTCGCAGTCAGCTGTTTGTTTTAACTCTTTGGAAAGGTTTTGATAGTGAATCTTTTGAATAGCAGGTTTCAATGTCAACACGATGTCCAGAACACAAATTGGATCTGTAAATTGATTTAAATAGTCCTAATTAACCTTGATTTGCTCTTTAAAGTTGACAAAAATCTTAACCAAACTTTTCAGGGGGCAAAGTGGGCAAAAGAAGATCTCTTACTATATTCAACATAGATCATTCAGACTGGCATGAATTGTAAGGGTTGGAGTTTTTTTTCGTGAATTTCAGCTTACACCATTTTCTGAGGGATGATTTCTGATATTTGTCAATGGCGTCATTCAGAAGAAAATGAAGATCTGGGCCCGTATTCACCAACCCATTCTTAGACTTGAAACCAAGAAAAATGCATTCAGTGTTTGAATATATACAGGCGTCCGCTGGTGATTATGTCATGAACAAAATGTTCTACAAGAAGAATGATATAGATAGAGGTGTTTAATGCCAAGTTTAACTCAAAATTTAAGCAATACTTTAATAAATCAATGTAAAGAATATTCTTTATTCTTTGAGTTAAGTCTAAGAATTGTTTGATGAATACGGGCCAAAATCACCAAATCTAATAGAAAAACACTATACACATTGTTTTAAAAGGTTTGTCACCCTATTATGCACATATCATTTTCAAAATCTTTTCAAGATCAGGTGAAGAATTCTTCTCTGACTTCTCTTCAAGCACACCCTGGATTAAGCTGTTCATGTTCAATTTTCATACTTAAATTGCAAAAGCAGCGATTTTCCTCTTTCTTTATAAAGTACCGGTAAACGGTACTTTCCCAATCAAGCAAAAATTCCCAAATTCCCAAATCGGCATCTGAAAAAATCCCAAACAACGTCCGAATTTTTTCTCAAAACGACCTAAAATTTTCGTAACAAAACCCAACTTTCGGCGAGCGAACAAAGAAAATCGTATAGTTGTGTGTAACCACGCGCTCGATTAATTTCGGGTTTTATTATTCATCGCTTGCAATCAATATTGTCGTTACTGTTTCCGGTTCTTTTGTCAGGCAGCCAGCGTACTGTTTTATGTCGGTTTGTAACCTTGCCTCTGTGGAAAGGGTGTTCAGTCTAATGAACAATCTTTGCACAAACAATCGGGACTGTCTATCACACGACACATTGACAGCACTAATGATGCTGTGCAGAGAGGGATGCCAGCAACTGATAGATGATCAAACATCAAAGATTGTTGAAATTTTCAAAAAAATGAAAGACAAAGACATTGCTTAACAAGATATTAAAACAACTTGTAATTGATTTTGTGTGTTCTTTATAATATTTTGTTATTTGTTTCAACTTAATTACTTAATGGTCATTAAGGCATGCCTGCAAATGATTCTTTTAATGGGTATGTTCAATTAAGTATGAACTGTATGATGTATTCAATAAGACCCAAACTTCATGACGCGATTTTCCCAATTTAAGGATTTCACGACTCGATTTTTTCCGAATTTTGAGGTTTTCACGACTCAATTTTTCCCAATTGGACAAGGAAAATCGCTGAAAAGAAAAGCTTATTTTGTTCAAGATGCTCTAGTTGTACTTGAAAAAAAGGTGCAACAAAAGCGATTCTTTCCTTTAAAGGCACAGACTGTTTCGTGAACATTGTGTATGTGTCAACGGGAACTACATCAAGGACTTGAGTATACTAGGAAGGGACCTAAGCAGAACCATCATCGTAGATAACTCTCCCCAGGCATTCGGTTATCAGGTGAGTTACCTAACATGAATGCTTAAGTAACCTCCCTTTGAAGAGTTTGAAATATTCTAGAAAGAGACTCGAGCAGAACCATCATTGTAGATATCTTTGCAGGCATTTGGATGTCAGGTGAATTACCTCCCATGAATGTTTAAATTACCTCCTTTGAATAGTTTGAGGTATGATAGTAAGGGACTTGAGCAGAATCATCGAGCTAGATAGCCGTCTTCAGTAATTCAGTTATTAGGTTGCATGGAAGCATTCAAAAGGAAGTGACATCTCTTAAATGCCTTTAGTTTATGTACCTCCCTTTGAACAATTTTGGAGGAAAGGACCTTACAAAACCCATCAAGGTAGTTAACTCTCAATGTATTTAGTTATGAGGTGTGTGCCTTCCAGAAATACTTCCCTTTGAACAGTTTGAAACAGGCTTAATTACAATAATTTAGATATTATAATTATATTTTCTGCTTTAACCTTTGTATATTCATGATAGCTTGACGCTGGGAATAACTCTTTGGATTTGCCGCCTAAAAGTCTCATTCTAAACTAAAGCTTTGGAATTTGTGCCATTAAATCACGTGAACATGTCTTCCATTGTCAGCTTACTATACAGAAGCTGAGTATATTAACCCTTTGCATGCTGGGAAATTTGTCGTCTGCTAAGATGTCGTCTGCTGAATTTCTAAAATTAGCATTTTCTTCGATTTTATTTTCAAAGAATACTATCAGAATAGCAAACAGTTTGGATCCAGATGAGACGCAAAGTTCTGTGGCGTCTCATCTGGATCCAAACTGTTTGCAAAGGCCTTCAAAATTTGGTTCCCTCACTGAAAGAGTTAATGTCCACTAGTCTGCTAAGTGTCAGCGCCTAATGAGTAATGTTTTGCTCTGGAAATATTCTCAATACTACCTAAAAAAACAATTAAGGTATGTTACCTAGTGAACAGAAAGAAGAAATGTCATTAAACCTTAGGCTTTTTGTGCAATTGAGCCTAATTAAATAAGTGTAAACGGAGTTCCCAACTCCACACATCTTGCTTTCCAGCTGCACAATGGCATCCCGATAGAGAGCTGGTTTATGGACCGCAGCGATAGGGAACTCATCAAGATGCTGCCATTTCTTGAAAGCCTCGTCTCCATGGTGAGTGATGAATATCAAGAGTCAGTAGTTGCTTTGGTTTTCACCGATTTTAGAATGGGACTTGAGCCCATAGGATTGAGGAGAATGGCATGGATTTTTATGCCCCCGGATCGAATGATCGGGGGTATATTGTTTTTGGTCTGTCTGTCATTCTGTCACTCTATCAATGCCCTTGGATCGAATGACCGGGGGTATGTTGTTTTTGGCCTGTCTGTCATTCTGTCCCAAAACTTTAACCTTGGTTAAAGTTATGCGATAACTTTTGCAATATTGAAGATAGCAACTTGATATTTGGCATGCATGTGTATATCATTGAGTGGTGAAAGGTCAAGGTCATCCTTCAAGGTCAAATATATGGCTTCAAAGCTGCGCAATAGGGGGCATTGTGTTTCTGACAAACACACTTCTGGTTGTTTTTGTTTTTTCTCTTGCAGATATTAAAATAATGGAAGAATGAATATGTTTTAGATAATATATGTTAAGGGTCAAGTCATATGGCTGAAAAGGTAGATGCACTGAATGTTTTTATCTATTAAAAAGTACATATGTAAGTTGAAACCCTCGTTAGGAAATTTTATCAAGAGCCAGTTTGTTTAGGTTTCTGTAATACTCTTCTTTGGGCCCAGGCTTTTAGGATTGGAGAAAAGAGGTGTCATATTGACTCAAAATTTCTCAGTCAGAAAACCGACTGTATTCAGGGGTGTGATTTTTCCGCGGATTGGGTTGTCCCGGGGGTCACTTCTGAGATTCGCGTAAATTTGTTAAAAAAAAAATGTGTGGGGGGGGGGGGGGGGGGGGAGGTGGTACCACCGATTCCGCGGACGTATTTTATAAGCGGTTCGAAATATCCGCGGGCGTAAATCTCTCCGCATTTTACACTGGTAGCTTCTGCCTAAGCATTTTTAAAACAAGCGATATAATTGGCTGTCGTTTCCCAATCTTCCAATTAAAATCGGTTTCTTAAAATGTGTTTGGTATTTCTAAGCTGATTCACTTGCAAATGGTGCCGTTGCGAAGCGAAAATTAAGATTATTGAAATGACAAATAGCAACCGAATTAACGACTGACATCATATAGTTTGATATTAAGAATGAAATGTGTTTGTCAACGAAAACGAATACGTTTAAGATACAAGCAACACAAATTTTGTTAAGACATGTGCACAGTGAATTTTTGTCACGGAAACCAGTGTTTGCAAATTGGAGTTCATTCTACTGGCGAAGCAAAACAATTTAGAAGAGTATAGTTTTAACATGGAAATAGACGAACATGATTTGATTTATATGTAAGTGAATCTGTGTATAATCAGATTCATATGCATATTCTGCTTTATTATGTTTGTCAGGCTGTTCAGTTAACTGAAATAGCATTGAACTGAAGTAGTGAAGATGTTAAATGCAAGATATTGAAAGGTAAACAAATCAAATATATTAATTTAACTCAGTTTAATACATCATTAACACAAGGAAAACACTCAAGTGTGTTTATTTCAATGAAGTCCATTTACTGTAATTTAATACATTGAAAAACTGCTGCTATTGATCACAATAAATATTGTTTACGTTGCATCCTCAGTAAATGTGAAGTTTTACAGGTTTTTATAAAAAAATATTTTTATGAAGTTCAAGAAGTTGTTTGTTTTAATGTCTGTTTTAAGGTTTGTCATTGCATTATGCGCGCCATTCGCACAGTCAAAATCAGTCGACAAAATTTTCCTCCCCTCTGACTCTGCCTCAATCACACCCCTGGTATTTGAGATTGAGATTGGGAAGTCTTTCACCTTGAAAAAAGTTGTTTTCGAGTTGATGTTTACAATTTAAACATGACTATGTTAAAAAAAAAATCTGTTTAAAACTCTGCTTTAAAATATGGGGACTGAAAAGTATTATGTGGTGTCCAAAACATAAAATATGCGACAGCATCAGACTGGGTGTCGTGATGATAATAATATTCTGGGGTAAGAAAATCCAACTTGCCAATATTACAAACAAGGCTTAGTAGACGTCAGCTAAGTTCTCATTTCCATTTAGACACCACTGACGTTTTAACATAACCTGATGTGTTTTTAAGAATGAAGATGTACGGCCTCACATTCGGGACAAGTTCAAACTGCATCTTTTACTGCCACCTTAAATGGGCTGCCCCATCGTCATACCAACCACCTGATCTATCTACCGTGTTGACCCTCAGCCACCCGTACAACCCTTTGATCTTCAACTTCGCCATGGCAACTTGTGTATATAGAATGAGTATTGATTTGTGTATTGTGCCCATGCAATGATGAAGATGTTCTACACCAAAACAGTTGAAATGTACTTATATTGTTTTTGTTTTGTTTGGTTATGCATCAATTTTTTTTTTCTTGAAAATTCTGAAAAATGGCAAGACCAATATGTGTTTTATAGCGAATATTATCTCATTATTCCCCTCTATCACACAAAACTTGTTATTAAAAAAAATCAAATGTTGAATTTGTCAACATTTTTGTATTGTCTTCCTTTCTTTAGTACAATAGTCCCCTTTTGCTGATTTATATTAAATCATTATTAATTTTACAAGCTGCTTCTTGTAAATCAGTTGTAGAAATTTACTTGGAGAAAGATGAAGAAGGTTTTGATATAGTCTAGAAAAAAAATTCAAGTATTTCTAAAGTGTATGTTAAAGTCTGCAAGTGTTATCAAAGTTTACCATTTACAATGAAGAGAATAATATTTAGTGTCATTTTTTTAATAATGGATATATTGGTATTAAAATGACGAATGTCTTGAATGGGAAGCCTTTGACAAGTAACAAGTGGCCAAGCATTACCAGTTGTAACCATTTACACAAAATGTTTATCAGATAATCCTTAACCCTTTCAGTGCGGGAACCGAATTTTGAAGGCCTTTGCAAACAGTTTGGATCCAGATGAGAGGCCACAGAACGTGGTGTCTCATCAGGATCCAAACTGTTTGCTGTTCTGATAGTATTCTTTGAAAAAAATCGAAGAAAATGCTAATTTTAGAAATTCAGCAGACAACATTTAAGCAGACGACAAATTTCCCAGCATGCAAAGGGTTAAATCAGGTGTTGTCATTTGAACCCTTTTTGCATACCCTTAACCTTGTTGGGTTAAACCATTGACCAAATTAAACTTACGCCTCTTGTTAGGCATTTGACCAAATCCTTAAAGATACCATTTACCAAGTCGTGCACATTTTAATTTGAGCATATTGCAATTTTTATTAATTGTTTATATCATTAAACTTTTCTTAATTATAGGGATATTTTATGTTCCATGGTGTGTTATGTTTGAATTTCTCTGTTTGAAGTCTTCTTAACCTATTTTTTAATACCTGTTTATGATTCTGTGTTGGGAGTACTTTTGTTCAAACACAGATTGTTTTGGTTTTCTGCTTTGTTTACATTATGTTTAATTATGCAATAATACAGAGACCCTCCCTATTGCAAAACCTTGTATTCCAATATTTGATGTTGTTTATTGAAATAACATTGTTTGTTACTTTGTTTTACTGAAACTTGGTTTCAGGTTACAGTTTGTTGAGAGTAAATGTATGTTTTGCGTATTTTCAAGTGCACTTATTTTTGAGAGTCCTCTTGGTAGAATTAGATTTTGTTAACGTGCCATGTTCTGAAGATACAATAAGTCAAGTCTTGTGATAAAATTCTCTATCAATTTTGAAGTTTAATCTGTTTTACTATTATTGATTGCTTTTAAATAGGGGAAAAACATTTTAACTTAGGCTTGTATCACCATTTCAGCTGATTAAAACTAAAATTTAATAGTTTCTTTAGAGATCTATTATGGAGACATCTGTTCCTAATATTTAAAATACACTCAAGTTTAAAGGAACAATACACTCAAGCAGAAATGATATACTTTTTGATAATTGATGATTTGATTGTTGTTTTGAATGAGATTGTCTAAAGCATCGAATCTATGCCTTTATGTAATAATTGGTTGTTTGTGATATTTATGAATTGAATGAAAATTGCTGATAACCAGTTATAAAAAAAGAGTCAGTTGGAATTTTAGTCGATTTTGACACCATTGTAAAGAATTCTGCTACTGAATCCAATAACTGTTGTTGTCAATAATTTCAAATAGATTTAGACAATTAATTTTCTATGTGTTTTTCATGCCAAAAAATAAAATTCCCATTCCACAATCCGTCAGACTCCACGAAATCTGTTGTATCAGGTTCTGTGAAGTACAACTGGATTGATTTAGGGATGAGAAACAATATTTGTTTGATTTAATCTTGGTGTGATTGTTGTATAGATGATCTCAAAAGTGTGTTCCAAAAAATTCACAAGTGTCATGCTATATTTTAAAGATGTGTATTTTTGTATGATAGTTTATTACTGCATTGAATTTGTTAATGTATGATTACTGCATTAAACTTATTGAATGTGTTGATGCAAACTTTGTTATAGATTGTTAATGAATAGCTTCCCAATGTGCATGATTGTGATGTTATTTTCATTTATTCATTTATGATTTGATAAAAGGAAGAATGTTGTATTAATTTAAGTCTAACTATTAGATTATGGATTTAATTTTTGCAAAAGTTAACCCTTTCAGTGCGGGAACCGAATTTTGAAGGCCTTTGCAAACAGTTTAGGTCCAGATGAGACGCCACAGAACGTGGCGTCTCATCAGGATCCAAACTGTTTGCTATTCTGATAATATTCTTTGAAAAAAATCGAAGAAAATGCTAATTTTAGAAATTCAGCAGACGACAAATATCCCAGCATGCAAAGGGTTAATAAAAAAGACTCAAAATCACACAAAGAGTGTGCTTACAAAAATATGTAGCTTTACTTTGAGTATAAATGATTATATTGTACTGTTTCTGTTATATGTCTACAAAATATTTTACTGTACAAAAAATCAGCCCCAATACCAATCAATGCTTTTTGCTTGTCTTACTTGTATGTTCAGAGCTTTAGAGCATTTGGAATTAGTATCATATATTATAACAACGCCTCAGGATATTTATTGTGTCCACTCTTCAACAACTCGAAAACAACATTACAAACTATTTATCATGCTGAATATGTACATGATTAGGAAAAGAACCTAAAACAGCAAGGTTTTAAAAATCAAGATTGAAAACAGCATGTGAAAATAAATATGTAACTCATTTTCAAAAAAGAGAAAAAAACAGCAGAAAATGTATAGTCAAAATTGTTTTGTTTTTTGAAAAACATAGATCAAAGTTCATGGAAAAGTTGAGTGGATTGTTAAAATTATACTTTTATCAATTGATGTTATACACGTACTTATCATTGTAGGATTCGATCTTATCAGAAACCTAGACTTTTAATGTGTTTTTATTTTCTAATTGAATCATAATCATTGAAGGTCCGTTTTGACATTGTATTCATGCTTGTTTTTGTTGTGTTACATTTAATGCTTAGAAAGGCAGCAATACTTTTAAATTTTAATTTCTTAAGTGCTTTTTATCATTGGTATGTATTAATCATTCACGCCTATATCATCCACTGTTCCATAGTAAAAAGACAAAAAAAGTTTGTGCTTGCTTTCATCTAATTCACTGTAAATGTTCTCAAGGTTTCTGTTGAATCAAATATTTTAATTTTGGTGATAAAACTGTACTTACTTACCTACTTGTCAAATGAAACAATTTTGTTACTTCCTAGCATATTGATTTATTGGTAAATTATTATCTTCAGTATTGACCAATGAAAACTAGTTATGGACTTCTCTAGTTCCATTGGCTCTTTCATATTGTTCTCATTTAACAACCAAAACTGTAATTTCTGACTTACATTTCTTATATATATATATATCAATATTTTAGTGACATTTACATTTGAGAGCATAACATTTATTTGCCATTTTCATTGCCATAAACATCACTTACTTTTTTTACATATTGCTTCCAAATCATAATTCAACTTACATTTGACGCTTGATTTTCATTTTGATTTTAAATATTTTAAAAAACATTTCCTTAATCTTGTAAAAAAAATACGCATTCAAGTGCTACTTAATGTAAATTTGTGTCATTCCGAAATGTGTTTCTCCTGTTTTGAGACGCACTTTTGATGTAAAACTTAATTGAAGAAACTTACCGTTTTGTCTTGACCAAAATGGCTTGTGATGTCCTGTAAAATTCATGACAGGATTTTATATGTCCTGTAGTATTTGCACAGATGCTATATATTTTCAATAATTTATATAGATTTGAAGAACGTTACCTTCGAAACATAATTAGAATGTAGTGTAGGCTTCAATTTTTATGTCCCCCATCACTATAGTGGTGGACATATTGTTTTTGCCCTGTCTGTTGCTTTGTGTGTTTGTTTGCGTCAAACTTTAACATTTGCCATAACTTTTGCAATATTTAAGATAGCAACTTGATATTTGGCATGCATGTGTATCTCATGGAGCTGCATATTTGAGTGGTGAAAGGTCAAGGTCATCCTTCAAGGTCAAAGGTCAAATATAAAGCTTCAAAGCGGCGCAGTAGGGGACATAATGTTTCTGGCAAACACATTTCTTGTTTAATCTGTTAATGAACGTATTTTGATTAATACAACTTTTAAAAACTAGACTAGAGATCCGCTAATCTGGGAAATCGGAACTTTAATTTTTTTTATCAGATGTGTTTCGAGGGCCTGCGTCTTTCTCATGAGTTGTTACTACGTTTTAGAGTCTGTAATTTTGGCCAATCAAAACTGTTGAAAATGTACTTAATTCGGTGAAATGCATTTTATTTTATCACATTGTCTCAGTGTCAAAATTGTTTTTTCTGTTTGTTGTAAAATCTGATCTTGATTAATGATATCGTTCTAAAGTTTGTAAATATTTTCGTTATTTGTATGTATAAAATGTGTGTTTCATAATTTAACCAGAAATTGTTTGTGGCATAACTTCAAAACCATAGAGGTTCAACAAAAAAGTGGCTATTGCAATATTTTTTTGAAGTTCTGTGTGCAGTGTGGCATGTTGAATCTTGCAATGATTTTGCGATGATGACAAGTTTACTTGGATAGAATCGGCTGCAGCTATAATGTTGAATTGTACAGTTCATATTATTGCATAGTTATCAGTTTAACCCATTTATGCCTAGTGGAATCTCCCATCCTACTAAATTGGATCAATTTATTTCCAAAATTAGGGATGTCTAATATATTTATTACTATATTTAGAATATTTCTTACAAAAATTGCTATAAGCAAACAGCGCAGACCCTGATGAGACGCCTCATCATGCGGCGTCTTATCTGGGTCTAAGCTGTTTGCCATATTGATGATAGATATTTTCAAGCGGTCATATCATGATTGTCCATGTTGTATTCTACTCCATATGGACAAACTTGTAGAAATATCTCTGGTCAGTTTTTGTCAGTTTGTTTAATAATGGACAGATGGAGTTTACTCCGCATTAGCTGGTGCCCCACCACAGAACAAGCACATGTTTGAGTCAAAAATAAATAGGTGCGAATTGCAGCTGTATTTCAAAGTTTGCACCAACTTTAATAAGTCAAGTGTTTACTTATGAATAATTGCCAGGACTCGGTCTGGAATCCCTCATAATGCATCGTCCAGGGTAAGGGACTCTGTAAAACTCGAAAAGTACACTTGCCTGATCTCGGCTCATGTTGATTGCCACACTGTAACATCAGCATAGTCCAAAATTAGTCATCTGGCGTTAACGGATAGTTAGGTGTTCTTTGAATTGTGCTGCCACTTATTCTGTTAAACCTCTGTTAAATGTTTTGCAACACTCCCATTATGTACATGTTTTTGTAAATAGTTCACATTGTTTTAGATTTTATGTTTGTATATAGTGTACAGATCATGGTTTGAAATGTGTTTTATACAAATGGCAATATTTTTCCTAAGTATTTTCAACAATTGGACATATTTTTAGTGTAACCGATTGCCTTGATTTATATGCTAGTTTTAGCTGTTCATTTTCATTTTAAGCATTTAACACTATCATTGTGACGTTTGCAAACATCTTCGACACTTTTGTACAGTTGTTTACAGCAGTTAATCGGCTAAAATTTATTGACAGTGTAAGTAGATGTACTTGACCTGTGAAGTTGTAAAATAAATAGAATGATCAGTGTATATGAAACTGCAATTGGCAACATTAAATCACGCATATTTTAACTTTTTATGTCCCCCACTATAGTAGTGGGGGACATATTGTTTTTGCCCTGTCTGTTGGTCTGTTTGCGCCAACTTTAACATTTTGCAATAACTTTTGCTATATTGAAGATAGCAACTTCATATTTGGCATGCATGTGTATCTCATGAAGCTGCACATTTTGAGTGGTGAAAGGTCAAGGTCATCCTTCAAGGTCAGAGGTCAAATATATGTGGCTAAAATCGCTCATTTTATGAAGACTTTTGCAATATTGAAGATAGCAACTTGATATTTGGCATGCATGTGTATCTTATGGAGCTGCACATTTTGAGTGTTGAAAGGTCAAGGTCAGAGGTCAAATATATGTGGCCCAAATCGCTTATTTTATGAATACTTTTGCAATATTGAAGATAGCAACTTGATATTTGGCATGCATGTGTATCTCATGGAGCTGCACATTTTGAGTGGTGAAAGGTCATGGCCAAGGTCATCCTTCAAGGTCAGAGGTCAAATATATGTGGCCCAAATCGCTTATTTAATGAATACTTTTGCAATATTGAAGATAGCAACTTGATATTTGGCATGCATGTGTATCTCATGGATCTGCACATTTTGAGTGGTGAAAGGTCAAGGTCATCCTTCACAAGGTCAAGGTCATCCTTCACAAGGTCAAGGTCATATATAGGGGACATTGTGTTTCTCAAACACATCTTGTTATGTTTCTTTGTTTTCTTTTTTTGATTGCCATAATATATATTCACATGAATTTTGCGAGGCATGTTCAAAATATAAAATGTACACTTTATTTTGTTGATTGTTATTGTGAGAAATATATATATAATCGTGTTTTCATCAGTAAATTAGGTATTAAATTAGTAATTGGAAATAAAGTTGTCTTTCTTTTAAGCTTACTTGAGCTTAAAATTCTCAATGGTTTGATAGTGGGATCAGTCAACTTACTCTTCTTAACCAACCTTCTTTGAAATCCCTTTTTCTGAAACCACCAGGTTCCCTAAAACATTTCTCGGCGAGAACGTTCTCTAAAATTTCTCTGAATCTACCTTTTTTGAAACCATATTCTAAGTAGCCACGTTTTCTGAATCACTTTGTGTGAACAGAAAGAACACTAAATCTGCTACAATTTTTGAAACCATCTCAGAAAACATCCCAATATCTTAAACCATCTTTGAAACCGTCTCTGGTATAAAACAATTTGAAACCGCGTTTCCTAGCAATTTTTTCTGCAGTCACCTTGCCTGAAACCTTGTATTTTTTAACCAGCTTCTCTGAAATCACATTCTTTGTAACCACAACCCTTATAGGGACCTTTTCACGTTTTGGTAAATTAACAGAATTAAAAAAAATGTTTCAGATTCGCAAATTTGTGTTGTTGTTTTGATATTTGTTCGGAAACGGTAATACTGAACATTTACCGTACTCTAAAATAGCCATTGTAATAATCTTTTGACGATTTAAAAACATAATTTTTTTAAAGCGTTGCAGCGCGGAACGATTGAATGATTTGGAGAGTTTTGTTGTCATATTTGTAACACTACGACAAACACAATGACAAACTTTAATATCCACCAAAATCTGCGAAAAGATCCCTTTAAACCACGTTCTGTTTAGTGTAACTAACTTCCTTGCAATCTTTTTCTGTTACCATATCCCATAGAACCACCATATATAACTTCTGTCATTTCTCTCAAACCACCCCCCTCACATGGTGGATAATGAAACTTTGCCAGAATGGTCCTCTAAGGTGGTCCTTTTTGTTCCCTACCGGTGAAACCTAATGGGACTTATAGTTTGCACTCCGTCTGTCAGTCTGTCACACTTTTCTGGATCCTGCGATAACTTTAAAAGTTCTTCATATTTTTTCATGAAACTTGAAACATGGATAGATGGCAATATGGAGATTATGCACGTCATTTCAGTTTGTTCCGACGTCAAGAATTCTGGTTTTTTGCTATGGCAACAAATATATATAAAAAAAATTAATATATAATCTAACAATGGTGGAGTTTCACGGGTAGATGACAATATTGCTTGGCAATCTCTTGTTATACCGAGTTCCTTAGTTGAAACACATGTTTCAAATATGGTTTCCATGGCAACCAATAGCTTAGATTAACTAGTAAACTAAAATAAATCTTGTAAGAAACTTATTGCTGCATTTGAAAAGATGTTTTGTAATATGCTCAACATGTTCTTCCAGTCATATTTGTTACAATGAAGGTGTACATGTATGAATACAAAAGTCTTGAAAATCTTTTATGTAACGACCTCAAATAATGGTCTTTTTCAAATAAAAGCGAATATTTAATGTCAGCATGGTATATTCTAAATATCAAATCAATAGGTGTATATTAACGAGTAATGTTTAATAAAACATATTTTTTATCTTATTGTTGTAGCAATAATACAAATTTAACTTCTATTATATCGGTGATTGAAAAGTTGAACCTGATACCGATGCGTGTATTCGTCTTTGCGGAACCAAGCATTTAGTTTTATGTGTCGTATGAACAAATCTGCACATACAATTGAGGATTCCTAAAATAGAGGACGTTTTTTTTTACATAAATGAAATTTCTACTGTACAAGGTTAAATGAAACACAACTTGTGAAAACTCTAGTGGCCATGTTTATTGCCCAATCCTCAAGAAAACATGGTCAGGACATTTGTCGCTAGTATAAATCATCTTTAATGTAGAATAATATTTCATATTGAGTGCACATATAACAGACATGATAGAAGCAAGTAAGCGCATTCAGTGAAAAGGAAACAGATAAAAGAATTATGTTATTTCATGAGAATGATGGTTGCAGCTTACCTTATATGAACTTATTATTATCAAGAAGCTTTAAAGGTCAAAATAAAACGTGTAAGCAAAACTGTATATATTATAAGATAATGAGAGCTTGTACAACGACGAATTATCGTGCAAACTTCTATGGCTTCTATCACCTACCTGTATTTTCCTTCTATTATCGCTCGACTAGATTGAACTGGCACTCTTAATCATTCATCATAAATCTTACGCTCAAATTATTGCTTATATTTGCATTCGGTCTTGTTCGCTCATGTTTCGTTTGGAAGACGCAACGGGGCCAGTACGGAAATAAATGTATTCTTCGTTCCGGTATCTCCATTCATTCATAAAGGCCATTGTCAGGTTAATATTGCAAACCATACGTATACTATTCACCACTGCTACTACAAATACTTCAACGACAATAACTACGACTATTAAAGCCATACAACTTGTTTTTCTTACAACAATAATATTATTAGCTTGCATTTTTGTGATCGCCTTTTGTCTGTCGTCCGTTGTGCGACGTCAACATTTGCCTTGTTCACTCTCTAGAGGCCACATTTATTGTCCAATCTTCATGAAATTTGGTCAGAAGATTGGTCTTAATGATATCTTGAATGAGTTCGAAAGTGGTTAGGTTTGCTTGAAAAACATGGCTGCCAAGGGGCGGGGCATTTTCCTTATATGGCTATAGTAAAATCTTGTTAACACTCTAGAGACCACATTTATTGCCCAATCTTCATGAAATTTGACCAGAAGATTAATCCCAATAATATCTTGGACGAGTTCGAAAATGATGCCGGTGGGTTGAAAAACATGGCTGCCAGGGGGCGGGGCATTTTTCCTTATATGGCTAAAGTAAAACCTTGTTAACACTCTAGAAGCCACATTTATTGTCCAATCTTCATGAAACTTGCTCAGATGATTTGTCCCAATGATATCTTGGATGAGTTCAGAATGGTAGCCTTTGCTTAAAAAACATGGCTGCCAAGGGGTGTGGCATTTTTCCTTATATGGCTTTATGTGGCTTTATTAAAATCTTGTTAACACTCTAGAGGCCACATTTATTGTCCGATCTTCATGAAACTTGGTCAGAACATTCATCCCAATGATATCTTGGACGAGTTTGAAAATGATGCCGATTGGTTGAAAAACATGGCCGCTATGGGGCGGGGCATTTTCTCATATATGACTATAGTAAAACCTTGTTAACACTCTAGTTATGTTATAAAGTGCTGCTTAAATGTATTCTTACAATGAAGACAATGTTAAGTTAATATCCTTCCTATTTTGCATATTAAACTTGCAATAATCTATAGATTCTTAAAATTAAATAACACCATTAATTCATAACCTCTTTAAAATTATTTATTTAATTCAGTTGCCCAATCTTCATGAACTTTGGTAAGAACATTTGTTTCCTGTGTAGTAAATTTTGTATTTATTATGTCATTATAATGTACCATTAACTGTATTATTTAATTTTTATAACACAGAATTTTCATAATTAACATAACTGTTTTAGTCATTATTACTTATGGTAAGCCTATCAACTAAGAGATAGCTGAAAGAAAGACAACATGCACACAATTTTGCAGTATCTATCTCCCTTGTTTAACCTGCTGAGTCATGTTTCCCAATCTATTTTTACTTCTGCTCTAGGATTTGTAAGACCCCTTGGTTTCAAAACACTTTAAGGGAAAATACATCAAAATGCATATTTTTCTAGTATAATGACATTTTTTGCTAAGTTGTAATTTCTTGTGTAAACCTGTACTTATTGTTTTGTCATATTTGTTATCAGTTTGTAGCAAATTAATCTATAATGGGAACTATTACTGATAAACAATCTTTTAGAAAAATCCTGCAGATATTGATCAGTGCAGTGTGTAACTTTTTACCACTCAGCTTTCTTAGCAAGGTAGTGTCTGATACAGTTAGAAAACCAGCATGAGTTGCCCTGAACAAATTGATAATGACCACAGACTGACAGAATCATGATTCCTAGGTACTTAATTACCCTCTCACTGTGCTCTATGCCAGATGTTAATATCAATGGTCAGTAATACAAGCTAGTTGAAGTGTTTGATATATTTTATTTCACAGAAGGAGTATTAAATGCATGTTTTTAACAATTAACAAAAAATATGTAATTTAAATGGGAACTTAATATCAAAACAAGATTCCATAATAATTTACTTTATATAATCATATTTTAGATATGTTAACACATATCAAATGGATACTGTATGAAAACAATAATTTCAATTATAAGTTTCTGGAGATAGAAATCAGAATCAGAATTTATGAATTTTCTTAATACTATAATAAACATTTTACTCTACCTACACATGCACGTTGCTAACAACATATAAACACATTTAAAGGCAAAAATATAATTCTTTCATAAACAAATGAATACAAATAACAAACAAACACATTTACATAGGCTAAATTTGATAAAGCATAACGGTATGATACATGGGTCGTTCGTATGCATACCAGACATGTGCACACAGCGTGAACATAATCGAACATAGTAAAGCAAACCAAAGATCACTATGTGTTTATTCCGAACGAAGATATCATTTAGTAAAAAGGTTTATGGATGAAAGTATTTATTTTAACACCGACGAAAACAAATAATCTACATTTAACGTTAACGTTAAATATATCGTTACGACACGGTCACTTGATTCGACGCTGATTGCTGTTAGTCTCATACCGGTCGATGTAAGAGTTCAAGGAATAAATTCAACGAACATAAATACTTTATTGGTGCACACAATATACACATATAAAACATTTCAGACATAAAATCCCCTCGACGAAACGCGCGACAGGTATCCATAAAACATCCAGAATGAATCTACACAAACCATTAAATGATTTTGATTGATTATTTATATTAAAGTTTACTGATTTAGCGTATTTTGAATTTATAAATTCAGTTTGTTCTATATTAAATAGATAAACCAATAATATAAGCATTTATACAATTTAAAATATATCAGCGTTTCCAAAATACTGGAAAAACTTCGTTTTGCCAACACTTCATGTAAAACCTCGAAATATTTGAAAAAAAGTGTTTCGTTTTCTGTGATTCGAAAAGCTATCCATATGAAGTGCAGCTCATCTTCTAGTTAACTGAGAACGTCGTGATCATCCGCAAATCGAAGTTCTTATTGACATACTCTCCATTCTTACTGCATCGGAGTCATATTTCCGGCTCTACAACCCGAGCATTTCCATCATTCGCCCTTGCGTTCCCCCCGCCGCCCCTCCTCCCACCCCTCCACCCATGCCCCCCATATCCATTCCACCCATCCCACCCATCCCGGCCATGTCTGGATATGCTCCCTGCGTTGCCATAGCCTGAGCCTCGGGATCAAAAGGACCAGCCGCAGCACCACCTGCCCCAGGAGCAGCTCCTGCTCCAGTGGCACCAGGTCCGCGATAACCCGGGTCACCCGGTTCCAGTGGCTCAGGCGCTAATCCGAACACCTGCATCATTTCATTCATCATCCTTTGCTCTAGCAGGAATTGACGCCTCTGGTTACCATCAGTAGGCGTTGGAAGTCCGCCGAATGGATCCCGTTGTCCCATAGGTCCTCCCATACCTCTTGCTCCTCCTCGAGTTGGAAGCATTTTAAGTTGAATACCAAGGGTTCGTTCTACAACTGGAACTATTTGTGCCAGATCAGCGCTTTGTGCGATCATTGGATTGACGCCAGCTCTCATTAATTTTTCAGGTGTGAATCCTACAAGTATGGACAATGGATCGACCCCAGGTCTCATGTTGTCAAGGAAGATTTGCCGTACTTCATTTCTGGTTTGAGGATCCGGTCTAATTGGTATCTTTCTTGGCGCTGGAGTTGTTACCACCGCCTGCACAGTTGGCAGAGGTTGACCGATCATTTTCATAAGTGTGTTCGCATCAAGACCAAGGGCAGCAAGACCCGCAGAAACACCAGCTTGGTTTGTTTGGCCTCCCAATAATGAAGCAAGCATTTGAGCGTCTGCACTGGATAGCCCTGCAGATGCCGTAATATTTAAGGACGCAGATTTTGACAAAGCCACTTTCTCCGCCGCAGCTTTAGCAGCAGCGGCCTTTTCAGCCGCAGCTTTCTCCGCAGCAGCTTTTTCGGCAGCAGCTTTCGTCTGTTCCTCTTTGACCATTGCAGCCTGTATTTCCGCTAACATTCTCACTTCCTCTGCTGCTGCCGCCCTTTTGCGTTCCTCTTCCATTCTTCTTTTCTCTTCTTCTAACGCCTTTTGCTTTGCTAGTTCAGCCTGTTGTATCCGCTCAAGCTCTATACGCTGCTTTTCTTCATCAATAGCCTTTTGTCGGGCAAGCTCTATTTCCCTCTGTTTCTGAATTTCGAACTGCTGTTGTCGTTCCTCCTCAGCTTTTTGAAGAGCAATTTGCGCTTGACGTTGTCTTTCTTGTTCCGCCAAAAGTTGCTGTCTTTCAAGACGCAACCGTTCTTCCTCAGCTGCCCTTTTCTCTGCGACAGCGATAGCTTGGATACGTTCCTGTTCTAAGCGTAGCCTGTCGCGTTCCATTTGTTGCTTCTGTTGTTCCAAGAGCTGCTGTTGCCGAAATTTTTCTTGTCGCATTGCATCAATTTCCATTTGTTGTTTGCGCATGGCCATCTGTTGCCTTTCGAATTCCATTCTCTGTTTCTCAGCCAGTAACTGTTGTTGTTGTATTCGTTTCTGGTCCTCTAGCATCCGGAGCTCTTCTCTCTGACGCTGAATCAAAATCTGTATTTCTCGCTGGGCCTGATTTTCCATTGAATTGTACTGTTGATCATTTACACGAGGTGCCCTTTCAGCTTGCGTCGTCGTTGTTGCTTTTGCTGAAGAAGATTGTGAATTCGATTGAACTTCATTGAAATTCATATTACTAGCCATTGCCATTGTATCTGTTGCTGATGTCTGTTGCTGGGTCTGTCCGTTATTTCTAGTGCTCAGTCCAATATTTGTTTCAATTGTTGTCACGACTGTGGACTGTTTGGAGGTATTGACGCCGTCCGTTTTGCTATTCTGTGAATCAAACACGGGTTCACTTATCATACCAGAAATGGAAATTGGAGCGTCAACGGCTTGGTTGTTGCCAATTGCTAATGTTGCTAATGTTGTAGTGGGCGTGTCAATCGCCAATCCACTGGAAAGTCGTTCTGTGGTGACGATGGCTGTACTTGTGGAAGTACTAACAGTAGGTTCAGCTGACATTTTTGCATCAGAAGTAAAAGAGTCAAGTCCAACCAGTTTGGTGCTGGCTTGTGTCTGTTCCGCAGTTGTGCTCTTTGTTTGTGCACTAGAATCTATTGAAGCATGCATATTAACGTTCCCCGAAAGAATATCGGCCAAGCTTATCGTTTGCGATGCAGCGTTCACATTGGTTCCAGTGGATTGAATAGTTTTCATCAGTGTTCCCAAATCGGTGTCTTCTTTACCATTAATGACAGTACGTTGCGCCTGGGTGGACGTTGTTGCTGTCGCTTTGCCTACTAAGTCGACATTGCCAGTTGATGATTTTGGAGTTTCTATGATGCCTTCATTGACTCCTGCTCTGCCAAATAAACCTTGAGAAATCATGTACTGCTCCATTGCAGCCATTTCGGCTTGACTCATTTCTGGTCCTGTGCCTTGCGGGTTATTTCCAGTTGCCGTGAAAAGTTCTTCCATAGTCATCACAGTCGATTGAGTGGTGTTGCCTCTGTTCACCTGAGGTGGCGCCTGAACCGCCTGTGTGTTTGTTGTCGATGTGACGGATGTTATTGCCGAAATGTTACCCTTTGGGGTTGATGGGGTTTCTGCACCATCAATAATTCCAGTGGTAATGAAGCGTTGCAGAGCGGTCATATCTCCGCCGAAAAGATCTAGAAGTGGGTCGTTTTGAAGCATTGCGAGATCTTCCTGGGTAAATGATAATGTCTGCGATCCCACTTGACTTGCAGAGCTATTAGTTGCATTCGTTGAAGTCGTTGACACTTGTCCTGTGTTCTTTTGTACATCAGTTGGAATAGCTTTCGCCTCCATAAGGACGGTATCGAACGCAGTACTTTGAGTTTTCGGTGAATATTTCATATTAGGATTAATTTCTTGAGATAGTGCGCTTTCTTGCATTTGAGTTTGTATTGTCAATGTACCAATAGTTGGACCATCCTTTGGTTTGGTGCTTGAAACGGAAGAAGACGATGTGGACGTCGATGTTTTCATGTTCTGTGATACTCCTGTTACAGTGCTGAATCTGTCCATGTTGTTATTTACAGCTTGACTTTCGGTTCCAGATCCAAACATGTCGATTTCAGTGTTTGCAATCTGAGACTCAAAATCCGATCCTAGCCTACCGACATCATTCTTAACATTGGTAGTGGCAGCTTGATGCTCTATACCTGTTCCAAACATACCAATTTTGTTGTTTACCGCTTGTGCTCCAGTCTTTGTTTTAAGCGATCCATTTGCGTTATCAGTTCTTTGTTTGCTACTTCCAGCTGTTGAAGTTGCTGGTTCGGTAGTTTTAACCGCCCGTTTAGCCAGAACACTTTCAGTGCCGATGTTTGTTGCAGATCCGCCGGACTGGACCTGTTGTTCCATGTTTAGAATCGCCATCATTTCCTCAAGCGACAGACCGGCGGTACCAATGTCGACCACATCTGTTGGCTTTGGTTCTTGAGGCGTATGAACTAGAAATATACAAATAATAAGATAAATTATGAAGTATTCAATATTCAAATGTTTGTCTTTTTACACGCTTAAAAACTTATAGAGGTATAGAGGTATTTATTGAATTCGAATCAGTATAAAGAAGTGAAACTCCGGCTGATGGAGAAGTATTGCATTCTCATTATAAGCAATTAGTTGGTCCTTTATTTAAGGCAAGTGACCAATTGCCAAAACAGTACGAAACAGCACAATACGAAACAACATACACACATAGAATAATAAAGCTGGGGTCACCGCCTTGGAACGGTAAATGCAAAGCATTAAGGGTTTAAACCGGTTTTAGAGCGCTCAACCTCACACTTGGCCCAGCAATATTCATGACACATGTAAGTGTAAATAAAATTTAATCTCATAGCATTACATCTCAAATAAAACAATAATAGAAGGGAATTAAAACGCATTCAATTTAATTACCATTTAATTACTCAATGGTAGGAAGGAGACCAGAGCAACAGAATTACAACAAGGAACGATGAAATGAAATTACGAACAAGTGTCAACTCTATCCCTTCTTTTTAGAAAAAGACTGAAAAATATAGCATCATATAGTTAATATTTCAGATCATCATCGTGCAAATACATGAAGAAGCAGCAATAATTGGTGTAAAAGATCCATATTACATAGCTTGGTTGTTTATGTGACTGCTAAAAAATTAAGAAACGCCCGTCAGAGAGAAAATATTTATAACGTTAAACGATATAAACCCGATGACCTACGCATGTAGCCCAAAACAGTCAATGTGTGTCGGATGACGTAATTTAGTCACGATGACACGATGCGTAAACAAAATCCAATAATATTAAAGGGGCAATACTGTACAATAAAAAAATTAAATGGGCAGTACTGTAAAATCCAATTACCAATAAAACCAGCTGTGTTTATTGAATATTTTAGAATCAAACATATAAACTAAATGTAAGAGAAATAACAAAGTAAACATTTCCGGATAATTAAGTAAAAGGCAACGCAGTCAGTGACGAAAAAACCTGTTTACAATAAAAACATTACAGCTTTTAATATACGTGTAGATACAACGTTTACCTAAAGAGGGCTCCGTAGGCGACGGCTTTGATCCCATGGCCAACTGACGTAGCGTTTGCTTTGTTGTCACATCGGTCGCTGGCCGTCGAGTCGGTGTAACCTCTTGTATTGCTGGTTTCGAGTTAGGCGTTTCCATATTCATGTTGCCCATCAATGAGTTAATGTCAATACCTGCAGCTCTCAGAGTAGCAAGGTCGAGTCCAGCCTGTTGAAGGATTTTAAGACTTGACATATCCGCCGACTCAGAACCAACTGTCGACGCCTTTACAGAGCTTACAGAGATTACAGAGCTTGAAGACGTTTGGGAACTGCTTGGCTTTGACGGGGTCATTGCTGTGTCGAACATTCCTTGTTCGAGAGTCGAACCAAGCTGCTGATCATTATTTGAAATAGCTTTTTGAGGGCGAGAGTTAGCGTTAGCAGCTTGTTTCTGAGGCTTTTGAGTAGGCAAGTTCACACCGCTTTCCAATCCAAACACCTCATTTCCACTTCTGTTGTTAGGTGAAACTCCTCCTCCTCCTCCGCCCACTTTGCCTTCATTTGCCCCGACTACGCCCGTTTTTCCGGCATTAGATCCTCCTCCAACCAATGCGTTGTCACCAATGACTCCCATGGCCTCGCCCAGTTGACGAATGAGCTGTTCTCTGGTTTTCTGCACTGCAGGATCTAATTGTTCGTCAGTGACTTTGGCATCCGCCCCAGCGCCTATTACAACCAACAAGTATGCAATTGGTTTGAGGGACAGTCCAAACATATATTTCGTACGTATGTTTTTTGCCGAAGTTGTGTGTTTGTACATGTTTGTGTTAATTTAGTCATCACGTTTATATTAAAAATAAAATTCATGTATATCAAACATAAAACATTGAAATGTTAAGCATGATGTATAGGCTTAAAACTGGAGAAATATGGATTTATTTAAGAGAATTGTATATATTTCATATCATCTGTGTGTGGTAAAAAGGTGTTGTTGCAAATAAAAACTTAAAGGGATCTTTTCACGGTTTGGTAAATTGACAAAATTGAAAAAAGTTGTTTCAGATTAGCAAATTTTCGTTTTAGTTATGATATTTGTGAAGAAACAGTATGACTGAACATTTACCATAGTCCAATATAGCCATTATATGTATCTTTTGACGATTTGAAAACCTTAACATTATAAAGCGTTGCAACGCGAAACGATTGAATAATTTCGAGAGTTCTGTTGTTGTCGTTTAAATATACGGAACTACGAAGATTGGTTATATAACGTATAAAATACTTAAACTGTATATACCCGGCGGAATAGCCGAGATGGCTAATGCGTTTTTACTTCAGACTTGCTCCGGGACTCCAGGGGTCACTGGTTCGAGCCAGCTACCGGCTACTTTTTATCCTTTTTTTAATTTTATTCTTGATTTTTTACTGGAGCTTTAAAGATCCAATGTTTACATTTGTCAATATAAAGCATTAAATGACAAACTTCAAAATATGCCAAAATCTGTGAAAAGGCCCCTTTAAAACAAATGCTGTGAGTAATGATTATGTGTTTACATTTATATTGGTGGGTCGTTCAATGCACATTTATATTGGTGGGTCGTTCAATGCACATTTATATTGGTGGGTCGTTCAATGCACATTTATATTGGTGGGTCGTTCAATGCACATTTATATTGGTGGGTCGTTCAATGCACATTTATATTGGTTCGTTCAATGCACATTTATATTGGTGGGTCGTTCAATGCACATTTATATTGGTGGGTCGTTCAATGCACATTTATATTGGTGGGTCGTTCAATGCACATTTATATTGGTGGGTCGTTCAATGCACATTTATATTGGTGGGTCGTTCAATGCACATTTATATTGGTGGGTCGTTCGATTCACATTTATATTGGTGGGTCGTTCAATGCACATTTATTAACTTCCTACGAATATTTATGTTTTAAAGCATATACTAATACATAACATTAAAATGTCAACCGTGAATAAGATATGAATTAGGACCATTGAACCTTTAACAAATACACACTTTACCTAGAATGGATGTAAGAATGCTGGGAACCGATCTAGCGGCGTCATTTGCAGCTGTCCCGGTAGTTTCCTGGTCGGTAGTGTCAATCTGTCGTGTGGGGTGATCGATTCCCACTTGCCCAGCGAGCACCTGTTCTGCTGTTGGCTGGTAGCCGAATCTGTTCATCCCCATGGTGGCGCTTCGTATTTCCGCCCGCGTGTCACCCAAAGACTCCGACATTGACGAACCTGATAACAAGAATAACAAGAAGACATGAAACTCCGTAAAGAAATTAACAAGATTGATTCCTAATTCGTTCGAGATCGTTCTCAATTACACATTGTTTACCAAAAAACCCAAACAGTTGACATTTAGAATCGACCAATCGAAAATACCTGTTCTATCAGAGAGGTATTCCACTTTTGAACCGCCTCCTTTGATTGGTTGATCCGCACTGACGATCATCGTTCCGTGGCGCGCGGCGGTTGATGTTTCGGCCTGGTTGGACTGACCTTCCGACAGTTCTGAAATTTTAGAGACAACATTCATGTAGAATATTTTTTTAGCGTATCTTTTTTTCAATCGCTGATGAGTAAAACGTATGTTGGTTAATCAATTATGTATCTCCACAAAGTGGAATATTGCATTCACGATCAGTTAAACACGTCATATTGTTGACTTGTCTAACTTCTTTTTTAAGGTTTTTACGTTCTCATATTCGAATTCGATATTTGTTTTGTTTGAAAATAAAACATAAACTGCTACACGGGCCTAATCAATAATACTTACCATGACCAATAAAGACCAAACGAACTATAAAAACAAGAATATTTAAGCTGCAACAGCCGGGATAAAAAAAATTACAACACGACGCTGTGAATTTATTGCCCTATAAAGAATACTGACTGTGATAAATAATTCAAACTAAAGACTCTGACTTTGAAAAATAGTGCACAAACAAGACTACTTACCGTTAAAAATAGTGCACAAACAAGACTACTAACCGTTAAAAATAATGCACAAACAAGACTACTTACCGTTAAAAATAGTGCAAACTCAAGGATACTGACTGACAAAAATAGTATACAATCAACACAACTGAGTGTGATTAACAGTTCTCAATTACTTAATAAATAGTGTACAATCAATACTACTAAATATAAATAATAGTGCACAATTAAGACTACTGACTGTGAACAATAGTGCACAATCAATAATGCACACTGACTATGAAAAATAGGGCACAAGACTGCGAGCTGAGACTGCTCACTGGCGGTGAAAAATAGTGCCCAATCAAGACTGCTCACTGACTGTGAAAAAAAGTGAAAACTCAAGACTATTAGCTGAGAAAAATGGTGCACAATCAAGACTGCTGACTGAGAATATTAGTGCAAACTCACGACTAGTGACTGCGAATATAAGTGTACAATCAATACTTAAGACTGTAAAAAATAGTGCACAATGAAGTCTACTTCACAATCAAGACATCTGACTGTGGACTATAGTGCACAATCAAGACAGAAGAGTGTGAAAAATCGTGCACACTGAAGACTACTGACAGACCTCAGAAAGTAGTACAAAATCAAGACTACTGACGGCTAAAAATACCACACAAAAGAGACTACTTATTCTGCATAAAAGCTCGCAATGAAGATATAAGGCTGTGAAAAAAGGTGCAACTCAAACTCCTGGCTGTAAAAAAGTGTACAATCAAGCCTACTAAATGAGCAAGTATCATTACCATCAATGTAGCTGACTCCCAGCAGATCCGCCGGCGAGTTACTCTTACTCGTCCCAGAAACAGACGAAGATATCAGAGGAGCATCTACGATTGGAAAAAAAGAAAAATATTTACATAGAATTATTATGCATTGACTGTTTTTCTATATTTTGGACATTTGGTAACGTTTTGTTTTATAAGTATTTCGACCGATTCGATTGGTTAACTTCTCTTTTTATAAACAAAACCATACAACTGATTAAACCAGATTACAAAAATCCTTCTTCGAATGAACAGTCTGTTAAATTTTATCCTCTTGAATACGACTAGTTTTTGGGGGCTTTTGAATGTTCGCCACTCGAGTATACATATATTTAAAAGTGCACTTTACAAATATTATATGCAATGATCCGTTTTCTAGTGATAAAATGTCGGTGCCATGTTCGAGCACTCGCTCAGTTGTTACTTGTACTTCATACGAGACGTTAATTTAAAGTCCATGTACAGTTTATAGATCATAAGACAAAGGTCTCCTGTATATCGCCAGAAGAACAAATAAAACGGCCTCTGAGAAAATGCTAAATGGGTGAAAATCCCGGCGCACGCGATGCTAATCTTCTTTGCACAGATTTTCACATATTCTCGATTTCAAGACCAACCTGCAATAGCGGCGCGTAGTTCAGCGGTGGACTGTCTGGGCGGTTTGGGGATCTTTAAAGATCCTTGTGGCGCAGTAGACTCCAGAGGCGACTGGCCCATTTCATTTGCATAATCTGTCTGGGTGTTCTGTATTTGAAGATCGATTGTGCCCATCGGCTTGCGTCGGTCACTGCTTACTGGGCTACCCATAGCGTCAAGTTCCCCTAGGGCCTCAATGTTTGCGGGATCGGTTTTTGACGAAGCGCCACCTATTACAAACAATACAGAACACAAACTTATTTTTTATAGAGCTCGCGGTGGTGCAATTAATAGGTTGCCTGCATAGCGATAAGAAAAGAGCGTGCTCAAAATAGTCTTTTAAGAAGACATGTACTGGTTCTATCAAAGAAATGGACACTTGATGGTGTTTCATTACACCTTCGGCACAATGTAGTTGAAATACATATAGGCCATGCTCTGTGAAAAAGGGGTTTAATGCATGCGCGTAAAGTGTCGTCACAGAAAAGCCTTTTTAGTCCGCACAAGTTAACCAGGAACGACACTTTCCGCTTATATAATATTTTATGTTTGAATAAAGTCTTTTCTTAGGAAAAATAAAGTTTAGGTGGACAGTGTCGTCCCTGATTAGCCTGTGCAGACTGCATAGGCTAATCTGGGACGACACTTTACGCACATGCCTTAAACAACCTTTCCACAGAGCACGTCTCGTAAGTTTAAGTTAGTTTCTGGCATACGTTTCAACCAGTTATTATCATTATTGTCATTCAGTTACTGGAAAAAGTGTTTTCCTTGATATATGTTAACCTCTTTGAGCGGCAATGCTTGCCATGTTTGACTTGAGCAAGTGACAGGTAACTTAAAGGTTTTATGGGGAAACTGACCGCCCTTGGAATATTACTTAAATACGGTTAAATACAGCACATAACGAAACAAACAGCTAGTAGCAAAATATCTGAAGTAATATATTATGATTTTCCTTATGACAAATATTTCCTCCAAACGAAAACATATTACAGATTTCATAAACAACTCTCATTAAATAAAATCATCATTTTGTAGATAACATTTGGTGTTTTGTGTCCACATGTGCCGCTTTTCAGCTAATCAGTATAGTTATTCGTGTTGTATGAGGGGAAAACTGTTGAACGATTTCTATTTTGCGTCAACATGTGCATTAGACTCACACACTTTACAGTCATGCACAAAAATCACCATTCTGTAATTTTAGTTGAACGCAAGTAAATGTTTATAAAAATGTTTCTTGAGTAGAACTTTATGCTTTTTTACGTAATCACGCGAAAACATAACTTTTATTTACCCGCAACGAATACGTTTTTTTTAATTATTTCATTTTTCTGCGGACTATATTTTAGTGTATTCACATTCGGGAAGTGAAATTACGAATCCACATAGAGATCATGCATAGGCAC
Organism: Dreissena polymorpha; assembly: GCF_020536995.1. NCBI lineage: Eukaryota > Metazoa > Mollusca > Bivalvia > Myida > Dreissenidae > Dreissena > Dreissena polymorpha. The sequence continues at coordinate 75,749,896 of NC_068356.1, forward strand.
AGACGACACATTTTTACTTTTAGTAACAGATTGTGATGGGCAATTTCACAGTCACTGACTACTATGTGAACAATGAATGCCAAATGAAAACTAACGGAATATATTATAGACCACTACACAGCAAACCAAGAGGCATAGCGCGAATGAGAAACCTCTTACGTTGCTGAAAGTCCGATGATGTCATAAACACGTGCTGAGTCCTGGATGAGCTGGACCCGAATGAGTCCCCTATGAGGCCCCCAAAGGAGACCGTGCCCTGACCTTCCTGTCCCGGTGGTGGGGGCATGCGGCCCGCCTGGCGTCGGACTCGAGCGTTGGTCTCTGCAGCCACGTCGTTACTGAGTGGAAAGAAAACAAAAATATACGATATATACAGCTGTTATTCGTCAGTAGTCAAGCTACGTTTTTTGTATACACTTACTACTAGGGTATGGGTGCAGTGAATCGTAACACCTCCCCCAAATGTTTCCCATGTTCTTAATACGTGAAAGAATGCGAGGAAAAAGAACAGCGTAACAATTTTCAAACAAGGTCCATGTTTGAAGCAGCTAAAAATTGGCTGCTAACATATTATTTACATCCACATGGCAAACGTTGTCTAGACGAAATTACATTGACAAATAAGGTGCTGTAAGGTGATGTTGTTGATTTTGGGAGACAGATTATATTTCACTTACATTGGCAAATGACGAATGACGGATGAGATAAATTGTGTGCTTTAATATCCACTAAACTGATACAACTACCAAGCGCCTACGGGACCCATCGTATAAACCAGTGCGTCAAATTTTACCTACAGTATATTTTAAGCAACAACAATTCTAAAACTTGTATAAGAATTTGCACTTTTTTCTATTGTACCGATAAAATGTTCATTATTTGTTGCAAATGTGGACAATATTTGTTTCCGTTCACATTTGTCATAAGTTTGATAATAAGACAGTCTCGTGCACTTACGATGCATCCTTGGTGCTGTTTCCGGCTCCCATGCCGACGACTACTGACATTCCTCCGAGGGACACGTCACCAATGCCTAAAAACAAACAAAAAAACTACAAGATAACTTACAACAATGCGCCAATCAAATTTTATGTCGGATTTAACATCCTACTCTTGGCACACACAGACCTAGAATATTTCCATTAAGCTCAATCCCTATATACACCAATGCTTTGGTAATGTTAAATGAAACACGCAATTTTTCTTGATTGAAAAACGTTCACGAATATTTAATAGTTCAGCTTAATGTATTATTCTTACCAAAAGCAGAAATGGCTATCCCTCCTCTGTTAATCTTTTCAGTAGTGATCTCTGGTTCGGTAGCTAATGCATTCGACGTTTTTTCGGGTACTGCAGTTGTTGTTTCATTAGCTACTACTGTTTCAGTTGCTATACTCTGTTCAAATGATATGGCGACTCCAGTTGCATTGTTTTGTTCTATTGTTAAATCGCCTTTGAGTTGAGTTGAGTTTGAGGTCGTAGACTCCAAGGATGTCGTAGACTCCAAAGATGTCGTGTTTAAGTCATTGGTAGATTTGTCTGTAACGGTGTCATTGTTTACTTCTACGTCAGTAACAGTTGTGACGTTTATTACAGCCCTCGCCTCAGTTGCATTAACGCTTGTTTCATTGTTTGCAAACTCTTGAGAATTAACCGTACCTACTTGCGAATCTACAACAGTGTTTCCAGTTGCAACAGTTGCGGTTGACGACTCTGCCTTTACCTCTCCGTTGAACTTTAATTCCAAGACGGAAGCCGATTTCTCGCCTTTTGAAATAGCTATGTTGCTCTGTTGAACATTGTCACTGTTTATTTTTGGAGCAGCAGTTGATGCGTCGAAGAAATCGAACTTCGGAATCACTGGGCCGATATTTCCGGCTTGAACGATGTCCTTAGGCAAAAAACGCATTGCATTGGGGGCTACAGCAATTTCGTTGTCGGCGAAACTATCGTAGCCTATGTCCATATTGGAGGTGTGGAGGTTCTTGGAGACGATGGGCGAGGCCCGTGTTAGGTCGTTTATGCTGGGGATGTTGAAAGGGTTTGTGGATTCCTCGATAGAAATGTCGGCGCAGTTGTAAAATTCCTCCTGAGGGCCGCATCCTAAACGACTCGTTCCGTCAGCGCACCTGCCCCAGTTATTGGCTGGAAAAAAAATGAATCATTGAAAAAGATATTCTGAAAATTGGAAAATGTGCCTCAAAACGTGTTAACTAGATATCGTTGAAGCCGATTATGGTAAAACGCTACGCCCCTTTGCGTAATGGATGTAAGCACACCGGTAAGTTGTGCTTTTTTTAAATAACTTAAACAAATCTTCGTAAGATTTTCAAATAGTGCATACAATACTTTTTGGTGCTAATGGCAATGTAAAATACATCAGAATTACTTCATTTCGTAAGCAGGTGTTCTTGTTAAGAATTCCTTGTGTACTACACGGTTATGCTTTACGCAACGTGAATTGTTGTCACCGATTACAGACGTCTTCAAGAATTTATTCTTATACCTTAAGATATCGGCACAAACTGCAAATAGCTGTCTTTTATGCACTAAAGATATTTGCGAATGTATCAATAACTTGAGATATTTGAGAAAAGAAAGTTTTTAACGGTGTGTTTACATTATGTCCAGCCCGTGTGTAAACCACTGAAAATCCCGTTGATTCTGCGCCCTGATTAAAGAAGTCTAAAACACAAAAATTAATAACAACCAATCTGACATAACCAGATAAATAATTGCACATCGTTTACACAGGTGGTTAGCGTGTGGCTATGATATTAATTAGTGAAAACATCATTTTGAATGATAAATAATCATATTATAACGAAAAATTAACTTTTCTGAAAAAAAAAATTTCACTATCAAATATATATATAACAAGGTATGCAACTCAAAATCACCCCAAAACGGGGTGCATCGCTTTGAACAGCCATATCTTCATCAATTGTGCAGCGATTTTCACGATCTCGGTCTTATTCAACGCAGAAATGAATTTCCTTTCTGGAAATGTATATGTCTTGCAATATTTTTACAAATGCTGGGTCAACTTTTAAGAAATAACACGATACACAACACGCATGACCCAGTTGACAGTGATCATGTATTCTTTATGAATGAAATCTCCAGTTGTAAAGACACACCTCCGCATTGGACCAATGAAATCACTCGTATGTTTAAAATGTCAGTTAGTTGAAATGTATGTAAACAAAGGTTTCAAACGGCGCTGGACAGTTAGTCTTGATGCAGAATGTAACGACAAGAACGGTAATAATGTTTTTTCATACGTTTTATTGAATTATGGTATCGAACTACATGAACTTTGTAGGGAAGTTGCCCTTTACTCCGTGAAGATTTCAGTCTTAAAGACAGCATGATCACTGTCAACTGGGTCATGCGTGTTGTGTATCGTGTTATTTCTTAAAAGTTGACCCAGCATTTGTAAAAATATTGCAAGACATATACATTTCCAGAAAGGAAATTCATTTCTGCGTTGAATAAGACCGAGATCGTGAAAATCGCTGCACAATTGATGAAGATATGGCTGTTCAAAGCGATGCACCCCGTTTTGGGGTGATTTTGAGTTGCATACCTTGTTATATATATATTTGATAGTGAAATAATTTTTTTTCAGAAAAGTTAATTTTTCGTTATAATATGATTATTTATCATTCAAAATGATGTTTTCACTAATTAATATCATAGCCACACGCTAACCACCTGTGATCGTTTATACCCTCTAACTTCGCTTTGTAATAGTACACTTGCATTAAAGGAAAGACCAGCGAACTGTCAGAAGAATTTTTCTTCTAATACGGTTTCCGATGTTTCATTTTGCATTTATTTGACACAGGTGACAAGTTGATCACAGTGCAGTTTACATAAGTGATAAGCATAAGTGATTAAAGTGTGTTTTTTAAGTAAAACAGAGTGAAAGTTTAAACACATATTTAACATTTGAACATGAAATGTGTGAAATTGACCTTTATAGATAAGCGTATACCATACTTCTGAATTCTTAAAAAATGTTTTCAGTTTCAGTGGGTATGGTCAATGATAAATGACGTTTATGGGCGACGAAGTCTTAATGTATGTTTTGTGTATGAATTCTCAAAGCTGGGAAATAGATAAATTTTATTTTGTACAACGTAGACCTCGATATTAAGTTTATTATAATACTTAAAGCAATTGATTCAAAGTTCATGAGAGCTCACATGTTCTGAGTCGGTAAGGTTTCATGTAATAGTCATTTAAAGAAAACAGCCACCTCACCTTCGCTCGTGTGTCTTCATGGAGCAAAACCATTTTAAAAAATAGGCCCAGATATCATTATAGTAAATGTTATGAGCAAGTTTCATTGTGATTGGTCAAAATATTGACTGCTAGAGTGTTCACACGGTTGCACAGTGGTCATTAAATTAAAACTGCCCAACCCCATGGCAACTATATTTTGGAACGCATCGAAATCTTTGTCAAAATCGGTTAAGAGATCATCTGAACAAATTAGACTTGTATCGAGCTCACGAGATTTCACTGTAGCCATACAAAGAAAAATGCCCGCCCCATGGAGGCAATTTTTTCAACGGGCCGAAATCTTTTTCAAATTCGACCAAGATATAACGCGATAATATGCTCTAAGCAAGTTTCATGCAAATGCACAAAAATGTGATGTGTAGGGTGTTAATAAAGTTTCATTAAAGTCATATAAAGTAAACTACACCGCACCCTGGCAGCCATGTTTTTCATCGGACAGAAACCATTTTCGAGGTCAGCCGAGAAGTCATTATAACAAATGATCTGAAAAGGTTTAATATTGATTGGACAAACATTGTTATAACGGGAGTGTTCACAAGTATTTAATATAGCCATAAATGAAAAACTGCTCGCCCTTGACGGAAATGTTGGATTTTTTTACGGACCGGAACCATTCTCGAACTCAGCTGAAATGTTACTAGAACACATTTTGTCAGCAATACTCATGCTGATTGGGCAAATGTGTACCTTCCATAATGTTCATAAGCTTTTTCTTTAAATTTGATCTATTTTGCTTTACCCCACGTGACCCAGTTTCAAAAGTGGAAAACATATTGAGTCGTGTTCTGAAAAAAACGGGCATGATATATGTGCGTAAACTGTCGTCCCATATAAGCCTGTGCACAGGCTAATCAGGGATGACACTTTCCGCCAAAATTGGATTTTTGCTAAGAAGAGACTTCATTTAAACGAAAAATGTAATAAAAGCGGAAAGTGTCGTCCCTGATTAGTCTTTGCCGAGTTCACAGGCTAATCTGGGACGACACTTAACGCACATGCATTATGCCCAGTTTTTTCAGAACACGACTCTATTTTTGAGACATTGCTTCTGACTGAGTTTCACAAAGATAAGAATAAAAATGTGGCCTGAACAGTATTCGCATGGTAGGTATTGACGCCGCACGACGATTTAGAGTTGACCATAAAATCTCACCATGAGCACGGTGTACAACTCTCATGTAAGCGAATTACGGAATACACCGTAGATGACTTACAACGTGCAAATGAAGTTGACATTTTTTACATTATGACCTACTCAAAAATGAACCCGGTAAAAGTTATGAATTGTTGTAATACAATGTCACTGCATATAAAAGCGGCTTAAAAAACAAGTACTGTTAAAAAATGAACAATTAACATATATAACAATAAGCATTCCATGAACTTAAACCACAATCATACAATGAAAGGAACGCGAATGAAGTTATCATGGTACAGGCAAATGCTCATCACAGATACAGCATATAAATTGACACAGCATGACATTAATTTTGAAAAACCAAAACCGTTTCGTGACTTCCCAAATAGAAGACCTGCTCTTGCGGTAAATAATTAACAATGGCGAGATTGTCAGAGTGACACTAACAGCAGATGATGAATTACTTAGCGAACGTAAACTTTTCTTGTTACTAAATTGTTTCATCTTGCGAAACGATCAACTTATACTATGCGCTTATTAAGACGGTTGTGTGTATTCATCGCAAATATGTCTTCCTAGACCTTCAGTAAGGATAATTTGAGTCGCGTCATGGGAAAAGTGGGCTAAATACATGTATGTAAAGCGTCTTCTCACATTAGCCCGTGCAGTCCCCACAAGCTTATCAGGGTAGACACTTTCCGATTTAACTGAATTATCGTTTAGAAGAGACTCTCTATAAAACAAAAAAAATGTATCAACGCGAAATTGTCGACGCTAGTTAGACTATGCGGACTATACTTCCTAATATGGGACGACACTAAACGCAGAGGCAATAAGTCCAGTTTTCCATGAACGAGGATCATTAATCAAAGCTTGCTAAGTTTGGCCTGATTCGCGTAAACTCGATTAGCATAATCCCGTGATGTTTATCGTATAGTTGGACTCGGTTGGGCACGTGGTCGTGTTTTTAATTAAGCCGACACCGTATATTTATTCCGCCAAGCTTTGATATAGGTATCTCAATAACAGTTTTAATATATTCATGCATTTAAATGTTGTGAATAATGGCGAGCTTAATTATGACAAAAATATAGTTTTGGAAGCATGCACTGTATAAAAAAAGCATACAAATATTTAACCGATTTATGCCTAGCGTCTAGAAAAAAGGCCTTGGCAAAAAGCGTAGACCCACATGAGACGCCGCATGATGCCGGGACACACTGCAGGTTTTTTTTTAACAACACACACAACATAAACTACAGCTATCATTACCCGTTTTCCATTTCCACTGAAGGACGCACAGTTCGCACACCATTCCTCGGGGTAGCTCAACCCGGAGTCTCTGGATGCCAAGGCGCTTTGGGAAATACCTGTACAACAGACAAAAAGGAGTCCGTTTTATTGAGTCGCGTTCTGAGAAAACTGGGCATAATGCATGTGCGTAAAGTGTCGTCCCAGATTAGCCTGGGCAGTCCGCACAGGCTAATCAGGGACGACACTTTCCGCTTTTATGACATTTTTCGTTTAAATGAAGTCTCTTCTTAGCAAAAATCCAATTTAGGCGGAAAGTGTCGTCCCAGTCCGCACAGGCTAATCTGGGACGACAATTTACGCACATGCATTAAGCCCAGTTTTCTCAGAACGCGACTCTTTATTGTTTATGCAACTGGTGATGCAACTGGTGATTACTGTAAAACCATTAAATTTCGTGTGGTACGAATTTTCGTGGATTTCGTTAGTCCGCTGAACCACGAATTTAAGTACCAACGATTATTTATACATTTTTAATCCGAAATCGGTAATTTCCGAATGTACCGTACTCCCAAAGCTTCCGTTTACTGCCATTGACCATTTCTGTCACTGAATCGTTAGCGGCCTGTGTCAATAATGCTTCAGTCGTAGACTGAGCCTTTGCAGGGTCGGGCAATCCTGCTATAGTAGGAGAACGTTACTTAACTGTTCCGCTTTTCAACCATGTTGAAAAAGACATTATTTGATTGAGATATGCTAGTGTATACAATATGTTGTTTTCTTGATAAGTGTTTGGGTAATACTATTTTTAAATCAAGCAGGGTATTTAAACTATACATCAAGGATTGTTCTTGTTTACGTGACGTCGTCAAATTAACAGTTTGAAGATTTATCACATACGTCAATAAGTGCCGATTAAAGTTAAAAGAGACATAACGGTTTCCACACGTGTATTTTGGGGACCTTGTTACTCAATTGTTACTACTAGGGGACCGATTGCGCCGAGAATTGCAAATATTGTCAAAACCACATTGATGGCAATTAGCGAGCAGGTACCCACAAGTGCGCCACTTTATTGCTCTTATCGACAATTATCGGCAACACTCTCATGATTCAGTGCACATTAACCTCAAGTCTTGCTGTCATCACAAATTAGCAGATTATGCTTCGTTATTACTGTGGTTGTTTTAATAAAAGTTTAATTATTATGAATGTCTTCCCCAAAAATTTGAAATCCACGAAATGACCTACAACGAATTAGTTGTTTTTTATTTGAAATCCACGAAATTACGTGTGAACGAATTATTTTTTTTTAATTAAACCACGTAATTTCATACCGACGAATTTCTATACGTTTACAGTATAAAGAATCTTGTGAGGCTAACAGGTATTCTTTCATGTATCTGGAGCTAATGTTCACTTTTTTTTTACAATTTATCACAATAATCTTTATTTTGCATAGATCACGAACAGGCATCTAAACGTATAACTTACCTCAATGTAGGCGTTTGGCTGAAAACGTCCCAGACTTTGAGCTGATGTTCGTCGAGGCAATCCTGCGTCACGGAGACCTTCGGGTCATTGTTGTGACAGATACGAAACTCGAAATGGCCGCCCAAGAAACTCTGAAGGTCCACCACGACGAGGATTGAGGTGTCGTTGGTTGTGTACTTGTTAGAGACGATTCCGTTGGCATAGATACCCCCTGGCTCGTTGGGACGGGGACGGATGTTGTAGGGATCACCACAGACGCCACATTTGCCGCCGTTTACACCGTGTTGTGTCTGAACAGGCGTGAAAAAGGCTTACATTAAGTATACGAATGACACTTTAACTGGTAGTTGATACTGATGGGAAAAACAATTGCGAATCATACAAAAGCGAAAAATGGCAACGGTCAATCTTTGACTGATACTTTAATTCCTAGCTTATACACATGAAAAGATGAAGACCACTACAGGAAACTGTGATTTTCACCATTACTGTCTTAAAACGCGCCTATATATAAGTATATAAAGGCGTGTGACTATATATGCTTTCTAAAAGGTTTTTCTGTTTAAAAAAGCGTATTTAATAAATGTGAGATTCATCATAGCATCATTACATAAAATAATTATTATGTTTTAGTTTTATATACATTATAAATATTATATCTTTCTTGGTTGCATCTAGGCATACAGTTCCTAAAGTATCAATAATTAAATGCAAATGATTGAAGATGTGCCATTATTTTACTATTATACTTGACATGACCGCTTTCAATCATGTTTATTGTTTCTTGCCTATTTCAAGGTGCTTGTTAACGCGTACAAATTTACGTAATATTTTATATGTTGTCTGTTGTATGGTCATGTTTTACCAGCATGTGAATCTTTATATATTTTTTACAATCTTAAGGGCTTTTTCATGTTTAAAGTTATTGCATTATATGTGATAGTTTTGTTTAATTATTTTTGATAAACTGTAGCTACTATATACCACATACATCAAACTCGACACATATGCTACTTTTTATAAATAGTGTATTTCGTGATCATTTGTGCTTGTGTTTTGACAAAATAAAGTTGGTGGCAATGATACTTGTATGATAATGTGTATTTCATTTAAAGTGACAACTCTCAGTTCAATTAAGAAGCACGCAAACATTTAACCAATTGAACCTAATATATGTGTACTTTATGCTGGTATTCACGAATGTAGTTATGAGCATTTTGTTTAGCCCCCCCCCCCCCCCCCCCCCTCCCTTTCCATATTTTGACGGTCAACATGAGAAATAATAAACAACAAGCAGGACCTAATCGAATTGCAATTAATGCCATTTGACGTTTTGATGGTCAAACATTCCATTAGACATAATAAACAACATGACATGCAAAAGAACGATCGAATTGCAATAAATGTCACTGGATACCAAATAAAACAAATGCTGGACACTAGATGGTATTATCTGCCATTAAAATCAAAAGTATTTAGTTTAGTCTGGTATTATATCCACAATTAATTAGTGTTTAAGGTATGATCTACGGAACTAAAACAATAATTTGTACGTCATTAGAAGGTTCAGATGCACCTCAACGTGGCATTGACCGGTCTCCGCTTAATTGCATTAGCGCAAATAAAAACAATTGTATGTGATTAATCATTCCTTATTGACGAGAACTACCTTGCACACATATTCTTTCGCCCATGCGTACGAATATATCAGCAATCATTTAGACATAGTTTGTTTTATAATAAGAACTTAATTATGAAAAAAATGCACTGGTGCATATTAAATATAGGTATAATTAAATAGGACACACCACACAATACCACATTGAACCATCGAATAATAACATGGCAATGAGATTTGATTGATATTATATTCGATTGCCCATGAATTGGAATTGCAAAGCTACGACCTAAATTTGCATTTACACTAGTGTGTGTCAAGATTATTTCATGGTTAAATGCGAGGTTTGTCATGCCTTTGACCAGATTTTAACCCCAATTCTTTGAATTGATCTTTCTGAGGCGATGAACATTCCTGATTGAGTTATTTTTCACGTTTTGTGTCCAGTTTTATAAATCGACATTTACTGCGAAGGCAATGGTCACTTGCCTTATAAAAACAACACTTACGAATAGTTACAAGACAATGTCTGCTGATAATGTTTCTATAGGTTGATAATTCCGTGAAAACGTTTTATTTAGTTTAGCCTTTTAAGTGCCACTAACGCGTTCGTCCTCAATATTTAACTACTTAGCATAGTCGTCTTCATGTAAATGTAAAACATGGTGTTTTTGAAGGTTTTCAATATACGACATAACAATTGTGTTAAAGGAAAAAAAAACTTAATCTAAAATCTATTTCGATATTATGCGCAAGTAATTAGAGCATATTTTAAGCCTTATACCTTGATATAATGATGTGAACGTATGCATTACATCATAATGATTATAATTTAGGATATGATTCAGGATGGGGCATGACATATTAAACGAGTTGAGGCATTTTGCAAGTAAGCGAACCTTTAGCGTGATTAATTAAAAATGTCCCGGACGCGTTAAATAAATCATGGAATTCAATGACAACGAGTTGAATATCATTTTTATCACACGTTTTTTAAATAAGCAAATTACATTAACATCAGGAAAAACGGAAAGTTGCAACGTAATTTCAGCAAAATAACAGAATGCGATTGGTCAGTTATAAAAAGGAGCTAATGAAAACGCACAAAAGCAATATTTCGCATTTTAAAGATTAACATACTAACATATTCAATTGTTTATATTACATAGATACCAAGTGTTAGCATGTTAGGAACATATGTGACATGAACATTTACATACATTTCTAAGAAAACATGCGTACAAATAAAAACAGGTTTGGCACACTTTATACCGCTTTTTGTCAACGATGCTTGCGGAAAAGTGATAAATAGTATACCGTAATTACTCTAAATTTTCGGACACTTAAAATAGTTGTTTTTCGTGTCCGTAAATTTAGATACGAAAAATATTCAAAAATTACAGGTGCTCGAAAATTAAGAGACAAAAAATAAGGTGTACGAAAATTATAATTACAAGTATATTGAAATAAAAGCGATAAATCAAAGTTGAATTATTTTATCGTGATTAAGTCTTCTTTTTCTGCTTAAAAAATAAATAAAACTTCACAGCTTTGATTACTATTGCCTTAAATGATATAGAACAAAAAGGTAAAAACATAAAACATTCTGCTTCCTTAACAAGACGAAACTGTTTCAAATGCTGTTGGGTGAATCAATTGTTTTCTACCGGTATACATGTTTTCTTACCCAATGACGCGATTGTAACGGTCGATTGCCCTCAGGCAAGTAAGATTTATCACCTTTATCCGGTTGTAAAAATCCATGATCGAAGTGTCACAAGATAAGCTAAAACAGGACCGAAATCTGTAGAATAGCCCTGTTAAATATACTGTCCGAAAATGAAGAGACATTAATAATGGACGAAACCGGTATGCCCGAAAATTAAGAGTCACGAAAAATAATTATTTTTTATATAAGAGAGGGTGTCCGAAAACTTAGAGTAATTACGGTAATTATTCTAGTGGAACCACGAAAGATATCTGTCCGTCTGTCTATCTATCTGTCTGTCGCGAAAGCACAAATTCTAAAAGTGTTCTTAAACTTTAAATATTTAAACGTGCAGGTGTTGCTCCGTATGATACGAAGTAACGTCATTATTTCAACTGCAAATTTAATTGTTCAAAATACACATTACGAGATAGTGTATTCTCAACAATACTCTAAAATCTCTTCTTTTATAACTTACCCACATACCACCACAGTTCAAACCGGAGTCGTCATTGTTGACAGGTGAGTCGAAGCCTCGTGTCCACAGACTTGACCTCTGCGTGGGCTCCATAAGGCGACCCCTGGCGGCGACATTTGGCACTGATGTGGCGGCATATAGAAGTGTTGCAAGAAACCTGAAAATTAACGACAATAACTGTTGAACACATTTTATATTCATTTGTATTACATTCCCGGAATACAACGCTTGCATTTGGCAATAACAAGGTGGCATGCAAAAAAGTGCTGCTAGCACCTGAAAAGTAACGCCAATCAATATGTATTTTTTTTTTAAAAATACTTGCACTAATATGGCGTCATAAAAACGCTGATACAAATCAGAAACTTTGCAACATTAAGGCTTAAAGATATTTGTAACGGACATAGATTAATCTTTTCAATTTATCTCCTACATTTGACACTGGTATGGTGGCATAGGAAGTTTTGTTGGAAATCCTTAAATGCCCGGTACTTGCTATTTAATACATTTGACATTGACATTGAGGCATGAATAAAGAAGGCTAGGAAGCTTTTACTGTAGAAGAAGTTAGGCGCTGATAGGGACAGGAATAGCACGGTTGACAGGAACACGAAAGATAAATAATAAACTATGCTATTAATTATGCCATGCGGTAGTCCGGTAAAAATAAGACAAAACACAAAGTTATTCTTTCGGTACGAACTTCTTTACAAAGTTTGGTTTTACAAGCATATCTTTATAAACAAATTTGTTTTCAAAACATGTGCGTAAAGGTGGTCCCATTAGCCGGGGCAACACAGTCCAAACAGGATTATCAGGGACAACACTTTCCGCCGAGACTGGATTTTCGTTTTGAAGAGACTTCCATCAAACGAAAAACTGCAGATTCTATAGACTTACCTGGGACGACACCTTACGTACATGCATAAAGCTCTGTTTTCCAAAGCGATGCTTATATGTATATTTTAAGTTTTGCCTGTTTACAAAAATACCTTAAGATACTATTTAGAAGTTAAGCAACATAACTACTTTAAGAAACAGTGGGAAATAATGTATGTATTCCGGAATGTAGAGCATCTAATAAACATGTCGATCATCTTATTTCCTGACTGACGTATCTGTCAAACGTCCCGTAAAGTGATTGTTATAGAAACGGAAGTGTTGGTTGTCAAAATATCTTTACGGGGGTTCGCTTTTAAAGTTTATTTTTTATAAAGTTTATCAGTACGAATTGCTTTTGTGAATGATGTTTTTGTTATTTTAAATAAAACTGTGTATCACAATACGCATAATATATCATTCTTTAAATATTTGACTTTAAGAATGATTGATTTCTTAAAACTTAGTCTAGATAACCCTAATACAAACACTGACACCGGGTTTGATATATTTTTGTATTGATCGCTTAGATGACTACAACAAAATAAAAAATAAACACATTGATTTCGTATATTGTAATAAACACATTGATTTCGTATATTGTAATAAACACATTGAATTCGCATATTGTTATACAATTTTTAGTTCTGTATAAGCCAACACAACCTTTGTTTTAAGGAAACATACTAGACATAAATGAAGTGGCGTGTAACATATATAGACGCCCATGATGTTACTTTCTTTTCTACAAAGCGTACGTTGTTGAGATTTTCTTCTCCTCCTTCCGTTTCGTAATCTATACGTATTTTAATTGCGTATTGTTAATAAACCCCACATAAAATAGATACCATAACACACAAGGGGCTTAAATGTGAGACAAGTACATTTTATTGAGAGTAATTTTATTTATTACTTTGCATTTCAGTTTTATTGTGATCGATTAATCGTTATTCCCTATAAACTCCCACATACGTAAGTTACGAGTCTAGTTAGAAATTCGATTGACTGGACATTAATATTAATGTATGTTTGTGTGACATTTCAAATTCTGCGGTATGTTTGTTAACAATCTTCAGGTGTTATCATTTTATACATAACACAATTGTTAAATGTTATATGTGTTTACATCGATAAAATAAACACTGTTTATACAATATTTTATGTTAAAACAATTGCAGTAAACAGTCCTGTTCTATTTTGAGTTTGACTTTGATTTAAGTTATTCATTGTTGTTTTTATTATTATTTTATTTCAAATGCACCGATGCATAATAAGGCGCAGATATGTTGACACGTTGACATCTTAGTTAATTATCTAAACGTGGTAAAAATGTAATTGTTTGAAACAAAATTTGCATTTAGCTGAGTGAATTCACACTTCAAACACTGCACTCTGTCAGCATAACTAAAACCTATATAAATCACGCAACTCGAGCTTATTTTACGTTCTTTTATTTAAGACACGTGACTAATGACCTATTAAATGCAGAACAACATTTACCATACCAAGTGATAAAAGCAGACGTCACCGCCTTGGAATGTTCAATGCCAAAGCATTATGGGTTCAAACCGGCTAGCCCACATTCATACTAAGGCCAGAATGAATCACAAAATATACACGTGTAACATACATTGCAGATGACTGTGGTTTGAATTTTACAGTAAAAAAGATGATATTTACTACTTAATATCGTAAAATTCAAATTAATCAAACTATTGTTGTATTAAAACACTGCATATCGCCTGTGCTCACATGTGTGCCCACATGGCTTATATTGAAAGATTTAACAGTATGCTTAAAGACATACTTTCCTATTGAGGAAAAAGTCATTTTTGTCTAGGCCTTATAACAAATGAGATGCTGTAAAGAAGTGTTTTGCTTGCTCTTTTATCATCTGAATAACTTAACACACTGTAAATGTACGATTTAAATTTCATTTTTTTGTAATTAGGGCAAATATATATTTATAATTTGCATGTTTTGCTTTGGTAGCAGGTGATTCTACAGTATATGCTCTTGTCGATGAATTCGAGCCATATTACCATAAATTTCCAAAACCAATTTAATAATGAGAAGTAAGAAATCATACATCAAATAATAACGTTGCGGTCGTGTTCTGTATAACATATTAACCAGAAATCATCTATCACGTGAACAGTCTCCAAAGTACTTATTGTTGTAATGGGGCAAGCGTAATGTTTTCGTACCTAGATGTTACAAAACATAAAACATATGACAACATCATCCGGTAACATTACATTTGGTAAATATATTGGCTAATTACAAAATATATCGCCATGTATTATAGTGTTATGGTAAAACCATGCTCCAATATATGCAATAAATCACGTCTTACCGGTCGTTTCAATACACAACGCCGCGTAAATGGGCGTATACTTAACTAATTACGCAACGAAATGGCGTGGACGTCATGTAACGGACGTTGACGCTAAAGCTGAACACAGACATGTCGTTCCCATTGTATGGCATATTTAGACGTTTTGACCGTGTACCGTGATCGACAGGCGATTAGTCGGCTTCGTGTCTCAATCAAGTACTACGTAAATACTAATTAAACCGCGGAATGAACTGTATTATTAATTATCAACCAGTCCCTGCTCGTCTTGTGAATAAGTTCATTTTTATGAGAAGTGTCACTATGTTTGTGGCGTAGTTAATGGTCTTAATTATGAATAAATGTATATTTTATTACCGTGTTTTTCTGTATGCTGCAGTTTGTGTCGTTGCTTTTAATTTAAGTATGGTACACATCTGTTTTAAGTGATTATATCTGGTTTAATGTATTTTGTCTTGTTCTGAGAAAAGTGGGCTTAATGCATTTGCGTAAAGTGTCGTCCCAGATTAGCCTGTGCAGTTCGCACAGGCTAATCAGGGACGACACTTTCCGCTTTTATGGTATTTTTAGTTTCAAAGGAGTCCCTCCTTACCGAAAATCACGTTAAGCCGGAAAGAGTCGTCCCTGATTAGCCTGTGCGGACTGCACAGGCTAATCTGTGATGACACTTTACGCACATACATTAAGCCCAGTTTTATCAGAACAAGGCTCTATTAATTAACGTGTAACCAATACGCTATCGTATGTGATATTGCATTTTTATCAATTACATTATAAAGGCGGCGAAGCTGAAATGTTTAAACACAATAGAAACAGTATACGAATAATACAATTATATCCAAATAAAAAAACTGTTTATTTGTTATGTTGTTGTTTTTCTTCCATGAAATATGACAAAAACGTTTCGATTTGATTGTATGTTAAGCATTGTGCAATAACTTTACAAGGACCGTATGGAAGCGTTATAATCCCAAATTCGTCATAATTTATTGATTATTTTCTTTAGAATAAAAACAAAACTGTAATAGGCTGAATTTTAAATCTGATCTATATATGAGATTGTAAGATATTATTTCTTTTTATATCTCAATTTGGCGTCGCGTTAGGGTGCCATCCAGAGAATATTAGGATATTGTTAACCCATGTATGCCTAGCGTGTAGAAAAAAAGCCTTGGCAAACAGCGTAGACCCAGATGAGACGCCGCATCATGCGGCTTTCATCTGGGTCTGCGCTGTTTGCTTAAAGGAATTGTATTTTATTTGTACAATCATGTTCGCATTTTTTTCTTTATTTTCAAAATGATCCAGTAATGTAATGGAGATTAACAAACTGACGTATACCTATATCGCGCGTGTTTGTTGATTTGAACAAGGTGAACATAAAGACTATCCGGTTGTGTATACTATATTATATATTCAGCACTTAGGTGATGATGGGAAAATTTCAAATATTTAAGTTCAATATTTAAATACATCGTGTGTCGCATACTTCTACCTCAATATCTTAAGATTATAAAACTTGTGGGCTTCCTTTTTAAAGGGGCATTTTCACGTTTGGGTAAATGGACAAAATTTATATAAAAAAATTGTTTCAGATTCAAAACTGTTTCGTTGTAGTTATGCTATTTGTGAGGAAACATTTATACTGAAGAATTAACATGCTCTAAAATATCCATTATATGCATCTTTTGACGATTTAAAAACCTGAAAATTATAAAGCGTCGCCACGCGAAACGACTCGGAGAGTTCTATTGTTGTCGTTATATTTTGTGATACTACCAAGATTGCTTATAAAGAATAAAATACTTGACTCATTGTAAGGGCACAAATGACCGAGTGGTCAAATTGATTGACTTTTACTCCAGAGGCCAATTTTGTTTTAGCCCAGTTGAGGGTTACTTTTTTTCTTTTTTCTTTAGTTTTATTCTTGTATTTTTTTTACTCGAGCTTTTTAGATCCAATGTTTACATTTATCAAAATAAAGCAATTAAAGACAAACTTCAATACCTGCCAAAATCTGTGAAAATGCCCCATGAAGTCACATCTCTAAAAAAATAAATGATTTAAACTATTAATGCCATAACCACTATTTCACTTGTTATATAAATGATGATTTCTCTCGTCTGACGTTGATTAATTAACCATTTCCGTCAAAAACGATCTGTGTTGTTGATACAGGCACGTTTAGTCATTTAGTTTAAAAGCCTCGTGACTGAGGCTTATACAAGAACGTTTAGTCATTTAGTTTAACAGCTTAGTGACTGAAGCTTATACAGGCTGCGCTATTTATAGACATCAGTTGTATAGTCGTTAAGCCATACATTATTTCTGATGATATTTATTGTATTTATTTTTTGTGAGTTGTGATTATGTTATCAATTATCCGTGAGCCCAACATTGTGATAAAATGTTATTTTTGTTTTAATTACGGATTTTAAGTATGAATGTTATATTCTTTTATTCATTTTATTAAGTCTGATAAACAAAATCTGATTAAACCTATATAATGCAAAGCAATGGCAACTGCACGTTACCTACATACGTACAATAAGCAATGCATTGATGTCTTGATCACTTAAACATGTTTAACATAATTCAATAATCAATATACGTGGAAATCATAACGAAAGTTCGATGCTTTGATGACAATATGTCAGTGTAGTGCAATTAAGACGTTGGTTTCTAAATGTTAATAAGTTTTATTAATAATAAAATTCTACCAGCTGTCGATCATATAGGAAATGTATTTCTGCCATGTCCTTATTTATAATGCTCATACATATCAGCCTTGTGCTAATTACGTTTTTTTATTAATCGCATTCAAGTTTAACACGCTAAATAGCACTGCAACATCAACTTAAATCTTAACTCTTAATATTTAAATGCTAACGCAATTTTAAGTGTTTTTTATAACCATAATCAACTATTGCGTTGAATACGTTGTAACAGCATATTAACAATTTAGCGAGAAAAAACATGGTGTTATTCAAAACGGCCAAGTGTGGATATTCACCAAGGCACCCTCTACACCCACATTTATTAATGTACATCTTTTCTTAAAAAAGGAGAAAAAAATTATAATTCGAAAAGGCACATAATCGTAGAGAAGATTTACTGCAACATTACGATACAGAGCGATATGTTTGCCAAGTACTGCGGCAGCGATTAACGCGATATATTACAAGATTAAATGTGAATTTCTGATCAACACTACAAAAAGAATAAACTAAAATTAATTGAATTCATACAGACATTCACAACGCAATACAAAACAAATGTCAACGGCGAAATGTAAGCCGAATGAAGCAATAAAACGTGTAAGAGAAACAACCGAAATGCAGTGGTCGGTGTTACAACAGGTCATTCTAACAATTGCAGTAAACAAGAATAAGAAGCAAAACAAAACAAGAAGAAGGAAAGAGTAAAACAAAACTTTGTACTTACAGTCGCATTTTAAGCATCCGATCTATCCACTAAATGACTAGTTAAATTGACCCATGTAATCAGGCCTATTTTTTTTAGATATAATCGACACAGAATGGTTCCAATATAGTTTTCTCTTCTGGCTGGATGTGCCTTTTTTAATATGTTAACGGTTAAAATCGTTATTTTGGTGTCACTTAATTAAAGCACATACAATAAAATATAATTATTCTTATAAAGGTAAGGCGAAAAAGTAAACTAAGAAAGAAATTGCACCGAATCAGATCCTTTGAACAAAACCAAAATGACGTCAAGAGGAATCACCCAAAAAATGTCGCCTGCTTTCAGAAAACGCTGAAAGTGTGCGCGCGCAGTGACAGGCGAGCGCAGACGACAACAATAAAATGCAGTCAAAAGACCAAAAATAACTCAGTATATATATTTGGACTTCGTGTAAATGTAAATTATAATTATTGTGCGGTAATAAATAATGACAATAGGAGAACGCTTGTCTGAGGCCCGCAAACCTTGGAGATGAAGATAGTTTAATATCTTTCTAGGCGGTCAACCAGTGAGGCATACCACTGAATGCTCAACCTGTTAACTATAAAATTTAAAAAATTAAAATTCTTAACACAAAAATAAAACAATGAACAATTGCAGAGACTTAATTAAGCAATATGTCCCCACTACAACGGTGGACGTCATGGTGTGACACTTAATTTCGCGCAGTGTATACATTTATCGTATTCAAGTAAGAAATAAAAAAGCAATAGGTTTGATTTCATTGTAAGGTCTATACGTATTGCATAGGTTTACATATTATCCGATATTTCATTCAAATTCACAAATAATCATTTTTTTTTCATAAACCGTTGGCAATGTCTCCAAAACGATGCACCCTCTATGAGTGAAACATTCATGTTTAATAAACCATAATTAGTCAGCGAGTTAACATCAAATAAATGTGATTTAGCCCATAAAACGTCTTAGCTTTAAACAATAAAAAATCGTTGTATTTAACCATAAACAATACAAATTATATATTTACATATAATTAAAACTGTAAAGAGCGCGTTGGTATAACATTGAAAAATTCGTGCTTTACCATTAAAAGTTTTAACAGTAAAATGAATGTATGTACAGACGTTAACTCGTTCAGTGCTGGAACCGAATTTGAAGGCCTTTGCAAACAGTTTGGATCCAGATGAGACGCCACATAACGTGGCGTCTCATCAGGATCCAAACTGTTTGCTATTCTGATAGCATTCTTTGAAAACAATCGAAGAAAATGCTAATTTTAGAAATTCAGCAGACAACATTTTAACAGACGACAAATTTCCCAGCATGCAAAGGGATAAGAGCAGCCAGGGAGTTTTCATTAGTTTCAAACGCTTTTATAATGGTTTTGGTTTAAAATAAATCGTCGATTCATAATTTTCTAAAACAATCCATCAAAGATAAAGGCTTTCTGTGTATTCCAAAACGTATTAATTTTCAAGAATCGAATATTCTGTAAAATACTTTTTCTTATATTAGACTTAATTAAATGGTGTGTAAACAGTTGTTTTTTTCTTCAAAGTACAGTACTTAAATTTCCAATTTTATCGAAAAAAACACCATACGTTCAACTAAAGAGAGATAAGATTGTCAATATGGGCCTCAACTACTTCATGTTCATTAGTATCTTTATGGCATACGCCTGTCAGTAGTTGTCAGTCAAACATGTTCGTGAGCGGACGTCAATCTTCGTGAGCGCTCGTTAATATCTGCATTACGCTCAGAAAACATCGGCGATCTTCGGGGCTACTGATCAACGTTTTAAAATCCCACATAACATACTTTTCTGTTCTTGTTTTCTTTTTTGTCTTGTCGTGGCAGACTCATTATTGCACCGTCTTCGAACATTTTTATTCAAAACCGAATAAAAAACAATAACAACACCAACAACAACAACACAAACTACTACTACTACTACTACTACTACTACTACTACTACTACTACTACTACTACTACTACTACATCTACTACTACTTCTACTACTACTACTACTACTACTACTACTACTACTACTACTACTACTACTACTACTTCTACTACTACTACTACTACTACTACTACTACTACTACTACTACTACTACTACTACTACTTCTACTACTACTACTACTACTACTACTACTGCTAGTACTGCTGCTACTGCTGCTGCTACCGCTGCTGCTACTGCCACTACTACTACTACTACTACTACTACTACTACTACTACTACTAATACTACTACTACTACTACTACTACTTCTCACAATTACAGTTTTTTAATTTGGTTTAACGATATCTCAATTAAATATATAACTAATTTCAAGTGATCATTTCACATTAGAAAATCTAACCAGAAAAAAAACACATCCATAAATAGAGCATGAACACATAATAAGGCATTTGTCTACAACGTCACGTAATTAGTTTACTATGTTCCAAGAATAGAATCCGATTTCGGATGATACATAATTATCTTATTATATTTCTGGCAAATCTTAATATAAAGAAGTGAAACATGTTTATGATTTTTTCTTTAGGTTCTATATTGCAAATTACTTACAAAACTAATAAAACTAACACACATGTTTGTTTTTTTTATATTACAATAACAACCGTTTCAATTTTATTTGTCCTGAAACAATTTGTTGAAATTCATCATTTATTAAAAGATATATTTAATACAATGATTATACATATATGTGGAAACAATTTCTTTATTTTCCAAATATTGTCTGTAAAATATTCTCCAATTTAGAGTTTTCAAAATCGGCAACGATACCATTTATGACCTTAAAAACTCCATCGGTTGTGTCTAAAAATATCATCAGTAATCTTACACATTTCCATTCGTCTGCGCCTACGGAATAAAGTGTTCCACTGCCGGTGAAAACAATTGTTAAATTATTAATAAATGTAATGCAAAACACGACAGAAAATATCGAGACGACAACCACTCCAATATATAAAATGTGAAACATGGAGGAGTAAACGATGTGCTTAATTTCCGACATAAGTCTGAGTCGACAACGAATTGTTTCCTTTCGATAGCGACTACCGGTAGTCACTTTATCTGCTGATTTTCCAACAAGCTTGTCGGCTGTACTGGCCAGAGTTCTTTCAGTGAATTTTAAAGTGCATAGCTGTCGAACAAACGTTATTGTGAAATAAATAAGAACACTTTTGCAAATGCAAATTTCCAAAGTCGTAAAATAGTTCCAACATTTCATGTACATTATTGTACAGAACAGGAGTATAATCAAAGAGCTGATTATACGCTTTAAACTTTTGCTTGTATCAAATCGCTCAATGTTTTGAATGAAAGGACCCATAACGCCTTTCATCAATATGCACTCCAGCGAAAAATAATTCTCGTTTATTATGACCACTTTTTCGCCGAGATCCTGCAAGTTACAGTCACCAACAACTGTATCTGTCTGCATTATTTTATTCGACTGGGAAGGCATCGGAACTAACCGATGGTGTAAGCATCCGCGAACGTTTGATGTCGCCTTGTGTTTCTTTTTAGAACACTTGCTTTGTTTTATCACAAGTTTTTCTTCCCCAGTTTGAGTCGAACGTTCACAAGTCACTCTCGCCATTTTGTTTCGTCTGTTTGAACTTTCGAAAATGCATTGGCTTTCAATTAAAGTTTGGATGACGAAATTTCTTGGAAAAACGTTGCCATCCAAACTACTTTTACTTTTAATATATGTTCTTTTCCTACAAACTGGGCAATTAATGAATTTTAATTGGTTCGTCTTTGATTTGCGCTGCGCATGGGCGAGGCAGTTTGAAATATACGACGTCATACATCGCTCACAGAAAGTATGTTGACACGGCAATAAGCGAGGACTATCGAACGTTTCTATGCAAATCGGGCATGTGATTAAGTCAGTCAAAACATCCATGATGTATCTGAAAAGAAAAAAAACAACAACAGTGTTTTCATCACTGAATTGTAGAAATAGCTATATTTTAACAAAAACAAAGCACAACAAGAAATGTATATCATACCTTTTTTCTGAAATGCTTTTTGATATATTTAAGACATTAATTGAGCTCGGACTAACGTTGTTGTCACTTATTCCACAAATACAATAATGAAGACCACAGAAAAGACATTTTCATTTGCTTAAACATCACATGGTTTGCTCATCCATTCCACTGTGTCTAGGATAATTGATAGATATTGCTTTCACAATATTGAAGGAAACTATCAAAGTTCAAGATAGCAAACATTGGTAAATACATGTATCGATTGGCCTAAATAATTGACAGTTACAGCTCACGATAAGCCAACGTAGTCTTGCGACCGAACAGGCATATGGACTTAAAGCATGCAAAGTCAATTAGGAGGGACTACAATAACTGCTCTTCAAAACTGTTATTGAAAGCTCCTAAAAGCCGATTTAACCCGCAAGGTATTGCCAGTCCCAACGATGCAATTTTTCGATTATAGGCACTCTATTTTGGATGAAAATCAAGTCTACTCGGAAAGTCTTATTCCTGATAAGCCTGTTTAGACTGCGCAGGCTATTTTGGGTCGACACTTGACGCACATGCAATGAACCCAAATTACGCAGAGTGCGGCCGTATTATATGAGTCTTGTTCTGATAAAACTGGGCTTAATTCGTGTGCGTAAAGTGTCGTCACAGATTAGCCTGTGCAGTCCGCACAGGCTAATCAGGGACGACACTTTCCGCTTTAATGGTACTTTAAGTTTCAAGGAAGTCCCTCCTTACCGAAAATCATGTTTAAGCGGAAAGTGTCGTCCCGGATTAGCCTGTGCGGTCTGCACAGGCTAATCTGGGACGACACTTTACGCACATGCATTATGCCCAGTTTTCTCAGAACACGACTCATTTTATAAAACAGTAGGTCGAATCTATTTCTTTTGATTGGTCAAACTGAACAAGTGAAACTGATTAGACCCGGCGGGTTATTAACACTTAAACAGATAGAGAAACATGCTTACTTAAAAGGCAGCAATAATGCGATCATTTTTTATTTACTACGGTTTTAAGAATATAATTAGTTAAGTAACAAATCGAACAAAATAAAAAATGATTAAAAGTATAGTTTACAGGGACACCTATCAAAAGGCAAGACAGATAACTATTAATATTCATTTAAGTCGAATTTAAATATAATTTCTTATTTTTCATTTATATTACAAACATATGCCATGCCGTTTGATATACAATATATTATTCTAACATGAGCATGATCCCTATAATAAGTTGCTGCAATCATTTTCTAAATTAAAGCTTGTGCTTGCAAAAATATTCAGAACATTTTAAAAGGACAGACTCAAAAATAAATGTACATTATATGTTTTCCTTTCATCAAAACAGATGATGATTTACTCAAGAGGGACGAAAAGCTGCGTCGCTTGTGACGAAGCAAAACAATTTACAAATTACCAAAATGTAATTATTTAACCGATTTAAATGGATTTGCATAGAACCGTATTTTGCAAAGTTATGGTGTTTTAATACAGGGTTCAAAACAGTTATTAGTGCTACAATATTTTTTACAGCATTTTCATGGTGTTTAAATACATTATGATAAAGAGTTTTATTACATATTAAAGAACATTTTTAAAACAAATTTGTTATAGGTGTAGATTGGCGGTTAAATGTGTCGATACGGGGAACTGATTTCAAAGACACATGCACTCATTTTGATGCATTATAGAGGGGGTAATTTAATTTTTAGCTGTCATTTTATGATCCCGCAAAGAAATTGTGTAGCGAGTAAATGCGAGCAATAGAGCGAATATTAATACGAAATAATCACTTTCTTGCTAATCTGGATGAAAAGCAAGCGGCATTTGACAATTCAACAAACGTGATAAAGGGTAAAACAGAGAGAAATATACCTGTTTCGACATGGACGTGTCTGTCTGTCTGTCTGTCTGTCTGTCTGTCTGTCTGTCTGTCTGTCTGTCTGTCTGTCTGTCTGTCTGTCTGTATGTCTGTCTGTCTGTCTGTCTGTCTGTCTGTCCGTCCGTCCGTCCGTCCGTCCGTCCGTCTGTCTGTCTGTCTGTGTGTGTGTGTGCGCGTGCGTGTGTGCGTGCGTGCGTGCGGGCGTGCGGGCGTGCGTGCGTGTGTGTGTTTGTGTGTGTGTGTGTGTCTGTGTGTATGTTATTTTTAAAAAAACTATTTATTTAAAAATAAATATATTAAAATATTATTTTAAAATATTTCTTTAAAATAATTACAGCTGATAATTGAAACCGCACATTTGCTCTATTACTCGTATAGAGCATTAAACTTACAGCAGATTACACAACGTTCAAACCAGTGGCAAATATCTTTTGAAAACAATGCCTATACTGATCTATTGTCAGTTCAAACTTAAGGATAGGATTGCGTTTCAAAATCTTCTGTGAATACTTTATCAATAACAACAACTGTAGAATTCAATGCATAATAAAGCCAACGGTTTAGACACTGCCTAACAGCCGCTTTAAACAAAGAACAGTGTAAACTTGAGGACCTTTGGCGTCTCATGTTTCAGAGATTAATGCTCGAGTATGATTTTGTGATAAGATACATGGAACAATCAAATAACGAATCGAGTCTGCGCTTCTTTAAGTCGGCTAATTATTATCTGAGTTTCATGCGAGCCTGCATCTCGCTTTTTAGTCGGCTGATAATTATCCTAGATTAAAGTTAAAAAACAACAACATTAGGACGGTTCTAATGCCCATTGTTGCACAAAAAGGCAGATGATTATGGAATACTTTTCTTGATCATCACCATCATCATCATCATCATCATCATCATCATCATCATCATCATCATCATCATCATCATCATCATCATCATCATCATCATCATCATCATCATCATCATCATCACCACCATCGTCATTAATATTTTGTTTGCTCATATGCCAAAAAAAAAATCCAATTACGTCCGCAACTATAGAATGCGTTCGAAATAATAGGTTTTTACGTAGTATGTTCAACCGTTGAAACTTAGGAACGAAAATCAACTCCACCACTTTAAAGTATATGATAAAGATAATATTTACCTTTTATACAGTCAAATAACAACCAAAACTCATTTTTATAACGCGCCGCAGTAAACAAATATGCCAAACAATTCGATATTTATTTGTTCAGCCTTAAATACCCAACGGGGAAGGATATTTATTTGTCGAGTTAAGGGCTTGATTAGCTTTTCATTTCTTATCTGTTAGTGCAGTTTACGTGTTTGTTTTTCAAGTGTTCGATATTTAAACTTCTCTATTAGGGCGACAATGTAGGAACAGTATGCACATTATGAGCGTGAAAGAGGTTTGGATAAATATTTTCTTCCGAACTGGTGGAGATAGCACTTAATCAGTTGATACTGTATCGAACAAAGTGTATACATGCTTATATGGAACGAATTTAACTTAGTTTAGGTTAGTATGATATTTCTTTTAACTTTAAATTAAAGTAAATTTTTAAATGATGTGTCTGAATTCAATTCGTGTCCTCCGTCCCATACCCCAAGGCCACACAAGCGTGTACCTTATCATGGGTCAATGGTTAATATTTAAATTTAAAATAAGCAACATAAGTTGGGTTTATAATTTAAAAAAAAGAACCACTTCTATATTCATCATTGAATGATTTTCCGTCGTCCATTTGTACGTATTAATTATTGTCTACATATTTTAATGGTAGTAGTAGTGGTGGTGGTGGTGGTGGTGGTGGTGTGGTGGTGGTGGTGGTGGTGGTGGTGGTGGTGGTGGTGGTGGTGGTGGTGGTGGTGGTGGTGGTGGTGGTGGTGGTGGTGGTGGTGGTGGTGGTGGTGGTGGTGGTGGTGGTGGTGGTGGTAGGTAGTAGGTAGTAGTAGGTGGTAGTAGTAGTAGTAGTAGTAGTAGTAGTAGTAGTAGTAGTAGTAGTAGTAGTAGTAGTAGTAGTAGTAGTAGTAGTAGTAGTAGTAGTAGTAGTAGTAGTAGTAGTAGTAGTAGTAGTAGTAGTAGTAGTAGTAGTAGTAGTAGTAGTAGTAGTAGTAGTAGTAGTAGTGTAGTAGTAGTAGTAGTAGTAGTAGTAGTAGTAGTAGTAGTAGTAGTAGTAGTAGTAGTAGTAGTAGTAGTGGTAGCAGTAGCAGCAGCAGCAGCAGCAGCAGCAGCAGTAGTAGTAGTAGTAGTAGTGGTAGCATTTGCAGTAGCAGTAGCATAAATAACATATTTAACATAAAACAGGATCATTAAATGGTAAACTTTTATATTATTATTATAAAAACGTGCTTTATCATTGCATAATAAATGTTTCGGAAAGCATTATTATAACTCAAGCAATATAATTGTTTTATTGTACTATTTTTTTTCCAGAAATCATATAGCTATGGGAGGAACCAGTTTTAAACTAGTCTTTACGATATTTATACTGCTAGTCAACTCCTGCGTCCTCGGTCGTGATTCCGGTAAGTTTGGTTAGTCAGCGATATTGTTATCAAAGCGCTGAGAGGGTAGAACAATGATTTGAAAGTTTGACTTTAATATTGGAACCTATGGGAAATGGAATCAGTGTAATCCAACCTGAAGGAATTCTTATTTAAGTTGTTACTTAAATAAAATATTAGATTAATTAGTGTATGTGTAAATCAATGTTTTCTGATTATGGAAGGATACGGATATTCATCCGTTTTGGAATATTTATTAGCCGGATCATTTAATGTCAAAAGACATAAACACAAAAACATAAAGCGATTATAGGATATGTATTACTTTTATGATTTTCCTTAAAGTTTGTCTCTAAGCAGCTTTATGAATTCGGATCCAGACCTAGTTTTTCCAATATAACGGTTAAGGAAGCATCTAAAAAAAACAAGTACAATCATTTTATTTTCCGATATTCGGTTTGACAATTATAGCCTATTATTATGTCATTGGAACGGACGAAGGATGTAGCGACCAATAACAGCAATACATTGTGTTCATGGTAATTAATACGTATTAAAAAGTATAATGGTATGTTGAATGTAAAACATTTAAAACATAAGTGCCCTTAAATTCATATTTGATAATAAGTATGAGTTTCTGTAATTACGGATTTTCAGATGCTGTCAGCGATGCTCAATCAGCGGACAGTCGAGACGGCCAAAGGTCTGCCCATGTACTCACTCGCTAAATATGAGCCGCGTTCTGAGAAAACTGGGCTTAATGCACGTGCGTAAAGAGTCATCCCAGATTAGCCTGTGCAGTTCGCACAGGCTTATCTGGGACGACACTTTCCGCTTTTATGGCATTTGTAAGTTTCAAGGAAGTCCCTCCTTACAGAAAATCAAGGTTAGGCGGAAAGTGTCGTCCCTGATTAGCCTGTGTGGACTGCACAGGCTAATCTGGGATGACACTTTACGCACATGCATTATGCCCATTTTTCTTAGAACACGACTCATATAGTTCGAATATTTTGCTTAGTTGACTGATGTAGCTCTTTAACACTATTTGGTCTACTTAGCTGTCTGCTGTTTAGGGTTTCAACTATAAGTGCTTTGCCGAAAAACGCATCAATGTGAATACATGTGGGTGTATTCTAGATTCAAGATTCTTTCATTGTGTATTTTACAAATCTACTCAAATTTGGCTTATAAACAAGTGTATTTAACACGATAAACATGATATATTCTGAGTTTAACGTTTTTTAAGGAGATATATAGAAGGAAGGAAAGGAAAATTAAGATAGTGAACTTCTCAAAATGCAGGACGATCTATCTCGTTTTAATTTTTTTAGTATTATAATATTATGTTTAAAAAACTGAACACGAATTGTATAATTTTCTAAAACAATAAATACACGCACACAAACACACACACATGTATTTTACGCTTCGAAACATTAAAAAGTTTAAAACACTCCCGTAAAAAAACAAAAATTATTTTTCAGCACTGCCCAAATTGCCATTATTGTTACCGGCGTCGTTTGTGGACTCGCGGCCATCATGTGCCTAGGCGCCTGTGGGTACTTCTGCTACGCAAAATGCTGCGTAGGTACGTACGCCTTAGACATTATTTAAGTCGCGTTCGCCAACAAATGTTAGAAAAAGCTGTAAACGATTTTTATTCATTTCATTCAGTTTTTGCACCGAAATGAATCATAAAGTTAAGTCCACAAATAGTGTCACCAAGACGAATGTCAAATCTATATTTCAATGATATATCTTTTTTAATACATACGATTTTGTTTTCAAAATAGATAAAAACGTCGATAACATGAACAAAATGGAAAAAAAGATTGAGAAGAAGAGAACCAAAACATCAACGAAATTTATGTTTCATGCAATTGCTCATACGTTTTGTGAGTACTTGCGATAACTCATTCATGTACAAAATACATGTAAAGTGTTAGAAAATCTGTAAACCGCATTGATTTGTTAATACGACACATAGACACATCGATCAGGATAAATCAACTACCTCCGGAATCAATTTTTCTGTAAGATAGGCCTCCATATGGCGCACCAAAGGGGTCGAAACTTTAACTTCTGCTCGAGCAGAAAAAAATGCTGCTCGAGCAGCATTAAAATGCTGCTCGAGCAGGATATTGCTGCTCGAGCAGCAATTTACTGGTCGAGCAGCATTTCAATGCTGCTTGAGCAGCAAAATTCCTGCTCGAGCAGCAATATGCTGCTCGAGCAGCATTTATTTTTAGAATAAGCCATTGAACCCGTCAGCCAATCAAATTTGAGCTTACAAACGGACGACATTAGCTATCTCTACGGAAACGAAATAGACCGGTGAAGCGTCAATAACAGTCAATATTGTCAGATCGTGAGATTTGACGATTTTCACAGTACCCTCGTGATATTGCTCCGATCAGTTGCCGTGAAAAATGTCAGATTGATGAAAAATAATATTTAACGCATTGTTGTTTCAATTCAACTTAATTTCGCGTTTTAACAGCTCGCAGTTATTTTCGGACATCTTTTTTTTCGGACGTTGAACCTAAACACATTGTTCACAACAAAGATATCAAAACAGTAGTTCTAACACCATGCAAACATTTGAATTTTAAAACGATTTTCGTTTTAAATGCTATATATATCGATGATGTACATGCATTACGTTGTAAAGAAATATGGTAATGCTTAATTTACAGTCATGAGTGTTGCAGTTTTTTAATACAAAGATATAGCATTGATTTAAGAAAATACTTTCAGATTATATATATATATATATATATATATATATATATATATATATATATATATATATTATTTCACCTTAAAAAAGTTAAAAACTGATTATGAACCAAATTCAGTTCCACAAATGTTTAATCCCAATCGGTGTTTTTATCATTATTTTAGCTAATTCACATGTACACTCAATTCAGGAAAACTATTGTATTATATTTCACACAATCATATTTACCACTATCATCATTTATTTAACATGTCAATAAGCTCGATTGGTAATTGTCGGTTCGGCTTGGGCAATGCTTTAAAGTACCCCGTGTACTCTTAAGTATACTTTAATGTACCCCGGGTACGCTAAATATTCTTAAACGTACCGTTGGTCTGTCTGTCAGTGCAGTCACTCACAAACTTTTCAGTGCTTTATCTCAGAAATTCAATATAAGTTTTCAACATGAAACTTTATGGGTGTATAAATATAGCTGAGGAGAGGTGCCATGCACAAGAACCATAACCCGTCGCTTTCTGAAATAAGAGTTATTTCGCTTTGTTGTTTTTGTATGATGTAACTAGGGCTATATCTCAGATACTATACAAGATTTTAACATGAAACTTCATGGGTGTATAATTATCAATGCACAAGAACCATAACCGTATACTTTCTTACGTAACTGTTATTGCCCTTTCTTGTTATTGTTATTTTATGATGTAACTTTTTAGGGCTATATCTCATTTATAGAACCATGCATAAGAACTACAACCCTTCACTTTCTTATATAAGAGTTATTGCCCTTTGTTGTTTTTATATGATGAAACTTTTCAGGGCTTTATCTCAGAAACTATAAATACAAGATTTCAACATGAAATTTCATGGGTGTATAATTGTCAATGAGAATAAGTGCCATGCACAAAAAACATAACCCTAGTACATATGTACATGTCTGATGTTACTTTACAGGACTATATCACAGATACTATACACGATTTAAAGATGAAATTTAATGGATGTTAAGATATCAATGAGATGAGGTGTCATGCACAAAATCTATAACCCTACACTTTCTTAAATAAGAGTTATTGCCAATTGTTTTTTTTATGTTGTTACTTTTAAATAAGTGAGATAAGGGTACAACCCTTCAAATAAACTTTTCTGTTAGTTCTGCACCCATCAATAATCAAAATTTATTTGGCGGGGGATATCAATTAAACGAATTTGCTTATTATTAGTCTCAACGTTGAAAAAGACTTAATATTTTAAGTAGCAATGAGAATATAAGACACAACAGACTCATCAGTCATCAGTATTATGTTAACATATCTTTAGTCAGTTACTTAACTAGGGCAAATAAAGTTGAAGTTTATCAGGTGGTCTAAAAGTCCTCACCGCCTAGCAGATAAGTCTACAAAGTATTTTAAAACCGGTTCATGAACATGAAATGATAAGTCATTTACGCCATCGGGATTATTTATTTTAAGTCAATATGTTTTTGGAATCTTAAGGCACTCATTGAAAAATACACCACTACATAAATAAATATCTAGGTCAATTGTGATTCTGTCAAGCAATGATTATCATATCAATTATTATCTCCAGAGTTATTCTTTTTTTGTTGCACTTATCATAATCTAACCATCTGCATTATTTTTGCCAAACAGGTGGTTTTGCAATCTGAGCACCACAATCATCAATATTTTTGTGTGGATATAAAGATGTTATAAAAATGTAGGATTTAAAACCTTCAGTTTTATTGTGCTGTACTTGTTTAGGAGATGTGTAATACCAACTGGCTACTTCTGTTTTCAGAACTAAAAGGCACAGAAGGATTTTATTAATATTTTGTTGAGTTCTCAGATTAATCGAGCCCAAAGCACTTCCTGCTACAAAACATATTTTCGAGCAACAACACATATTGATAATATCCATTTTAATGCCGTGCGGGTCTTTACAGTGGAGTGATCGAGTCACACAGATATGTTTGCCGCACTCCATGAATCAGAAGTCTGCGTCTCACGACTAGTCTTGATAAGCTGAATCATGGGCCTGTCGCAACATTGTGGGATGCTTTTTCATGACCATACATTTGGCAGTCTGGAAATAAAGTAAAAGTCATTCATACTTAGCTTAAAAAACAACAACATTTGTTTGCAATAAGAAAAGCATATATTCACTAGATTAAGTGTTCACAAAAAATACTATTTCTGAAAATAAAATTGCAAGAACGATAGTTTTACAGTGAAAAGTATTCATGTTTTATGCATCATAAATATACAATCACATGAAGACACTGAAAAACAACTTTTCATACAAAATAATATAATGGAGCAAAGAGAATGCTATTTTTCATTATATGACACATTAATAAATTAAAATATGAGTAATCTTCTTGTTTAACCTTTTTTCAGGGTTATTTGACAAAAGTGGGACTCTATAACACAGTCTGATATTACATATGAAATATCGTGTCCTTTATAAATTAAAAGAAAATGCAAGGCTCTAAAAACCAATGCACCAACAGAAAGGTACGATGATTATATTCTACATTCTCCCATTATTTTGTTGAATAAACGTTAATGCAAATCTTTACTTAGCAAACTATAGCTTTGTCACAGACGTGACAAATACCCCCACATGCCGCATTGACACAGACTATTTTGAATGCTGTCTTCACAAAACAAGAGAATCAAATTTATGGCGATTTTTAAGAATGATAATGCCATTATCATTTATGGCCATTTCGACCTTTGAACTCTTGAATTCTTTAGCATGACATGCAGTCCAAATTTATGGCCATTTTTTTTACTTTTGAACTCCAAGTGTGACCTAGACCTTGGAGTCATCAACATAATTCTTTCGCATGACACATCGTCAATCACTGTGAACAAATGAACCATGTATTTTTAAAATCTCACAATAAATGACATAGTTATGGCTCGAACAAGATCATTTATGGCCAATTTTGACCTTTGAACTCACAGTGTGACCTTGACGTTGCAGATATAGACTTAATTCTTTTGCGCGACACACCGTCCAATAATGGTGAACAAATGTGCCAAATGATTTTAAAATCTCACAAGAACAACATAGTTATGGCCTGGACAAGCTCATTTATGGCCTTTTTTAACCTTTGAACTCAAAGTGTGACCTTGATCTTGGAGTTATCGACGTAATTCTTTCGCGCCACACACCGTCCAATGATGGTGAACAAATGTGCCAAATGATTTTAAAATCTCACAATGAATGACATAGTTATTGCCCAGACAAGCTCATTTATGGCCATTTTTAATCTTTGAACTCAAAGTGTGACCTTGACCTTCGAGATATTGAAGTAATTCTTTCGCGCGACACACCGTCACATGATGGTGAACAAATTTGCCAAATGATTTTAAAATCTCACAATAAATGATAAAGTTATGGCCCGGACAAGCATTTGACCCTTGAACTCCAAGTGTGACCTTGATCTTGGAGATATCAACATACTTTTTCACGCAACACACCGTTCCATGATGGTGAACAAATGTACCAAGTTATTTAAAAATCTAACGATTAATGACATAGTAATGGTCCGGACAAACTTTCGGTTTAAAACACACTAAGTGACCTCGTGACCTAGTTTTTGACCCAGCATGACCCATATTCAAACTTGGCCTAAACATCATCAAGATACAACTTGTGACCAAGTTTGGTGAAGATCGGATGAAATTTCGGGACAGACCGACAAACCGACCGACAGTACCACAAAGTGACTCCTATATAGAAATATAAAGCTAATTTATTACCATCAATGCAAACACTCCACAGCTGTTTCCATGGCGCTGTTTGTTGCAAGGTGGCGCTTTGAACTCTGAACTGAATTTTTTCCAAGCCATCGTTCACAATTTGCGCTCGTTGACACATGAACTGGCTGCAACAAATATTTTGTTGGTAAAAATCAACAAAAATCATGTGCCTATATACTTAAGTGGTACTTTATCTATACCAAATTGTTTTGGTAATCAGTTTTCAAACATATATATATATATATATGTGAATCTCTTAACACATTATTGGAAACACATAAGTGTGAGAGATAGGACACAATAATAAATAAGAATGAACTAAGAAAGCAAGCTTAAATTTATATATAGCCTATCATTTTTAAAGTGTTGGTGGTCATAACAATTTAATATTTAAGATAAAGATCCAAATATAGAAAACAAATAAGATTTACAAAGTTTTTTGAATATCTTGTTTGGTATATTGCCTGATGAATGATAACTGGAACTGGCCAAAAAAGCTCCCTAAATGTGACCTTTGATCTCTTGTTAAAGCATGCGCTGCAGCTTCTCAACATGGAGAACATAATTATGTGGTAAGCTATATTAAAAATGGCATATTCAATTATCGAATCACAGTTTGGATAAGCTCAGAGACACACATAAAATGCACATACACCAGCTGCTACTGTGACTGCTATATCAAGCAGGTAAGACAAACAAGATGCGTTTGTGAAACACAATGTCCCCCTATATGACGTTTGACCTTGAAGGATGACCTTGACCTTAACCCTTCACCACTCAAAATGTGCAGCTCCATGAGATACACATGCATTTAAAATATAAAATTGCTAGCTTCAATATTGCAGAAGTGACATTGCATGAGCAATTTTGACCATATATTTGACCTTGAAGGATGACCTTGACCTTGACCTTTCACCACTCAAAATGTGCAGCTCCATGAGATACACATGCATGCCAAATATCAAGTTGCTATCTTCAATATTGCAAAAGTATTCATAAAATAAGCGATTTGGGCCACATATATTTGACCTCTGACCTTGAAGAATGACCTTGACCTTTCACCACTCAAAATGTGCAGCTCCATGAGATACACATGCATGCCAAATATCAAGTTGCTATCTTCAATATTGCAAAAGTACTCATAAAATGAGCGATTTTGGCCACATATATTTGACCTCTGACCTTGAAGGATGACCTTAACTTTGACCTTTCACCACTCAAAATGTGCAGCTCCATGAGATACATATGCATGCCAAATATCAAGTTGCTATCTTCAATATTGCAAAAGTTATTGCAAATGTTAAAGTTGGCGCAAACAGACCAACCAACCAACAGACAGGGCAAAAAGAATATGTCCCCCACTACTATAGTGGGGGACATAAAAATGAATTACAGCTTTGAACCTTACCAGAACAAATCGAACAATGCCTTGTTGTTACCACCCAACGAGTCGTAAATGGTTACAGTCCTGGACATAACACTTGCAAACAGCAAAACCCAGTGATTGTTGCCTTTACATTGTGGCAGCATAAGTAGATCATACATATTGAAGTCCACCTACAAAATGTGAAATTATAATGTACCTTAAACAATGTATACATTACTAAACAGTGAGAAATTTGCTCAAATTACTTCAAAGAAGTATAGTGGCATGCTAGAATCAAGTACAGTTTAAGTTAACAATAAAACAAAAGATTGTCAGGCAATATGGTACTCCTGGAACAACTTTGTAGAGGTCATCATTTGAAAAGAACATGTAGAATTTATGAAGAACCACCACTTTTACATAAAAATTCATGTCATGTAAAACGAAGACTTTGGCATTCATATCTCACAGACATATCAAGTCATTACCACTGCCACCTTCATCAACATAATTATTGGACACATAGAGAACTACTATATCTCACTACATACAAAATGTGGTAGCCCTAGATCCTACAGTTAAGGACAAGGACGCACGCAGGCACGGACGGACGCACGCATGACGGACACAGGACTATGACATACGCCTCGCTGGCCTTTGGCCAGTGGAGCTAAAAATCAATTAAGGAAGGGAGGGAGCACCCCTCACTAACCCAACCATAAAGGCCCCTGGGCATCTGAAATATGACCACAAGCACTAATAATCATATAATAATGATAAAACCCGGTCACCACTACAATTGTTATGATTGCGAGATATAATGTAAACATTTGCATTACAGGTCAATCTTTTTTCTTCAAGCCCAACACAAAATAACAATGCAAAATTAAAGTTTTAAAGGTTTTCAATGGGTACAAATAGGGTATTTATCTGGACATTGGAAACGTTGAAATACATGAAAATATCATCAAACAACTTAAATGTATTTCATTGTTAAAATATGTTTTTCTTGATTTTTCTCCAAACTTTACACAAATATGGGTGATTTCAAAAATATAAACTAGAAATGGCGCGGTTGAGGCCGACGTGTATCCCCACGCCGCATGTTTGACCCAGGGCTCCCCCAGGGTTGGTAATGGTTTTATGCATAGTTGAGATTGAACGTATTGTCATAAGAGAAGTTCGGTATCAATTAGATGTGAATCGGTGTAGAAATGAAGATATTATAGTAAAAGGCAATTTTGGGTGGGCGTGGCCTATGTGGGCGGGTGCCCCAGGGTTGGTTATGGGGCCATGCATAGTTGAGATTAACCATAATGTCATAAGAGAGGTTCAGTATCAATTTGAAGTGAATCGGTGTAGAAATGAAGAAATTATAGTAAAAGGCAATTTTGGGTGGGCGTGGTCTATGTGGGCGTGGCCAATGTGGGCGGGGCACCCCAGGGTTGGTAATGGGGCCATGTATAGTTGAGATTATCCGTATTGCCATAAGAGAGCTTCAGTATCAATTTGAAGACATTCGGTGTAGTCTCCGGTGCACTCAAAATATGCAGCTCCATGAGATACACATGCATGCCAAATATCAAGTTGCTATCTTGAATATTGCAAAAGTTATGACCAAGGTTAAAGTTTTGGGACACACACACATACAATGACAGACAGGCGAAAAACAATATACCCCCGATCTTTTGATCCAGGGGCATAAAAATGAGTAAAAATCTCTGACCCGGCCCCACCCCAACCCACATAACTTTTGACCCAGGGGTCAGATCAAAATTCCAAATAGTGCAGGGTCGCACATATGCTCATAGCTACCATGTGTGTAAGTTTCAAGGTTCTAGTGCTTATAGTGTAGGAGGAGAAAGTGGCCAGGACGGACAGAAGACGGAGATAACCACAATATCCCCACTTTTTCTCCGAAAAGCGTTAGGATATTGAAGCCTAAATGAAAAAATTTCTCAAATTTTAGATGTTAAGTTATGGCAACAGTTTTGTTTGTATTGCATAGGGAAAGGGTTCAAGTTTTATAAATGAGTAGGGCCGTTCTGTCAGATGTAATCACTTTTTCACAACAAAAGATGTTAACCAAATGTTTTGATTTTTTTTTTATAAATGTACATGTCTTTTGCACTTAATAAAATCCCATTAAAACATGTTATCAATATTTTGTGTGTTTTGTCAACATGCAGTATGTTCTTAAGCAAAATTTAAATACAAAATCAGAAGTGTTCTAAAAAAAAAATATGGAAAAATTAAATTTTCATGTTTTTTAACACATATTTTTCAAAACTATACTCCTAAAAGTTTTTTACCTGGCCTCAAAGCAGTGTATCTTAAAGGAAAAACTCAGATTTATCAAAATATAGGATGACCTTCAAATATATGTGAAGTTTTTTTTTATTATATAAGAAAATCTGCAAAAACTAGCTTTTGCCAAAACTGTATACAATTTTCAAACATGTGTACACTTGGGACACTTACATGACTTTTGTATACAAGTTAAATAAGCAAACCATTCAACATATATAAATACTTTTTAAATTTGTATTACATTTGACTATACAAATTAATGTTTCCCCAAATAATGTTCTGTGTCCGTTTGATGATTTAAGGTTGATGTTTAGAGATTTAAGGTTATTTGTACTCGACAACTTTAGTTATCATTTATTCTAAGAAATACCCAAACAGTCAGTAATATAGAATACAAATTAAATTTGCATAAAATATTCTTATAAAATTATAAGATAAGTTACAGGGAACTTGAATTGTTTGCTGAAACGATCTAGCATGATTTTAGGCCAAATCTGTACACTTGGGACATTTTCAAAATGGATGAAAATCTGAAGAAAAATAGCATAACTTTTATATGTATTTCATTTGAGGTATTTTTGTGGCCCTAAATATGTTTATAACCGATGGGATATCAGAGGCATAAGGAATCTCCATAATTATGCAGTCTGTCATAGATCTGTATTTTCAATAAAACAACACATATATTTCACAAATTGTAGATACATTTGACCTGGTTTTAAATATTTTTCACATAGTTGTATATATTTTACTTTGGTTTCATAATTTATCTTGTTCTATATAATAAAGATCTATTATAAATTGCTCTCTATATGCTGGAGATCTATATGCTGGGCATTGTTCTCTATACAAATGGGTAGCATACCTTGTTCTCTACATATCAAATGATGTTCTCTACATATTAAACATTGTTCTCTATGGCATTGACCTTGATCTTTAAATATAAGACATTATGCCTCTTCTATATGTTGGAATTTGATATATATATAAGACATTGCTCTCTATACTTGAAGTTGATCTAATATTGTGTTCTCTATATATTGGACGCTTTTCTATAAATATTGAACATGGTTCTGTATACAAATACATGTTTATATTTTTTCATAACAGTTGACCTCGTTTTCTATAATATGTGTCTTGTTCTGATAAAACTGGGCTAAATTCATGTGCGTAAAGTGTCGTCCCAGATAAACCTTTGCAGTCCGCACCGGCTTATCAGGGACGACACTTTCCGCTTAAACTTGATTTTTGGTAAGAAGGGACTTCCTTCAAACTAAAAATACCATAAAAGCGGAAAGTCTCGGCTCTGATTAGCCTGTGCAGTCTGCACAGGCTAATCAGGGACGAGACTTTACGCACATGAATTAAGCCCAGTTTTCTCAGAACAAGACACATATAATTCACTGTTCTATATTTAGACCTTGCTCTCTATATATTAAACATTATATTCTCTATATATCGGACCTTGTTCTTTATAAATTAGACCTTGTTCTTTTTATACTTTATACATTAAACACGATGTCCTCTTACTTGACCTTCCTCTGTAATACAATATATCCTCTATATATTTTGGTAATGTGTCATTAAAAATGAATGAAATAATAATAAGTGCTGTACCGTTGTTTATCGAAGGTTTTAACATGGTTTTTAGTTTAGATGTGTAGGAATTGTACCACAAGGGTGACAGTCTGCGTGGTTTAATTATAAGTGTCTGAAAGACTTTTTCATCCATCATATTTGACCATGTTCAACTTTTATATTGGCTTTTTTTCAGTTGCTTTTGAATGCTTTATTAAATCAAAATTTAATCATTAATTCCGCTATAATGTAAGTTTGTTTTCACTTTCTTGAGGTTTATAAGAAAAACATTCATTTTGTGTCCCAAGTGTACATGTACAACATTTAATAACCAACTTCAGGCTAACATTGAAGATAATTGGAGAAACATTTTGATTAAAATTGACATTAATTTGAGAAGAGGAAACGTGTTTTTGTAATAATGTTATGGTAAAGTCAAATATAATTCCCACACATTATCATTTATATGCTTATATTTTTCTTCTGAAGACAAAATATGGAGACATACCCATATAATAAGAGTAGTTAACCCCCAGAGTGAAGACAACACCTTTTTCTCTTGGAGATTACATCTTCTGTGTACTTCTTTCCAGAAAATTAGTGCCTTTGTTTATTTTTTAAAAGCTATCACCTGTCCATCAAACATGATAAAAAATTCGTACACTTGGTACAATGCAATATTTGTCTTGCAAAAAAAGTTCACAAGGTTTTGGCATCAAATTTTCAGTACATCTAGTGATAAGCATTAATGGTTTGAAGAAAATGATGTAAAACCTTGAAAATTCTATCTTATGAAAAATTTAAAATAACTTTCTTGCAAAATGTACACTTGTGACAGGGACAAATTCTGACCACATTTAGTATTCAGCTGTTCAAAATTTACATGAACAAATAATTGTATAAATACCTGTACAAATGTGTAGAAAAAACATGTGACAGGTTAAAAGGACACTTTTTGCCTATAAATATTGAAGCACTTTATGATCCCATCTCTTAATATACATGAAGAGAGTTGAAAATTGTGGCACAAAATTGACAAGAACATCATTGCTTTGAACACTTGCTACAAAAGATATCAACCTAAGTAAGAAGCATTGTTTTATTTTTCTTAAAGCATATGAATTTTTATATTCATTAAATGATGGCAATACCTAATATTTCTGAAAGTTTTATTGAAGTATAGAATTGAAAATTGCCTTTTACATAAAATGTCACGCAAAACCAGTACACTTGGGGCAATTTTAAGGATATTTTTCAATATATTTTGTTAATGAAGAAAGTTATTGAGAAGAATTTTCACATTTAAGTTAATCACATGGAAACACTTCTGTAAGATAGAAAAAGAACTCAAACATGCTTAATGGTAAGAAAATAAATGCATGTTTTATTTAGGCTTCATTAATTTTTAAATCACCCATAGGATATGATGCGGCATTTGTCTTTACGGAATATAAAAAAAATCAATCATTTTTACCCGTAAGTTGGCGCTGTAATAAATTTGCTATTCTGTGTGCTCTTTTACCAAGCTTGATTAGGAATTTTTGAAAACGCGTCATGGAGATTTTCTTTCACCATTAAAAATAATAGTTCACGGATTCAAACTATATTTCCTGATTAATATGTTGCTACAGTGGAATCCTGTTCTTAGCATACCATGTCAGCCAAAATTATGCTAATAACAGGAATATGCTATTAACCGGAACACACATTTTAGCATAAATATAGCAACTGGGGGCATACAATAAGTCAAATCTGTTAATAATTGATCGTCAAAGTGAAATTTAAATTCAACATTGTATATGATTGATGTTTAAGATAACTATTTATCAAATGGAATTGTATTCTTAGGTATTTGCATTTGCATTTGAGCATATTTTTGCAAATTTAAAGCATATTTTCTTGGCATTCTGAGAATGTTCTATGCTATAAAGACTTTAAGTGAATTCTGAATATTGGGGTTAAAAATTATGCTATTAATAGAAGAAAAATACATTAAAATTTAAGAATTAATCTGTGCTTTGACATTCTATATGCTAATAACAGAAATATGCTATTATCAGGTATGTTAATAAGCGGAATCCAGAAATTATCCTTCAGTCTGACAGAATTTCGTAGCCTGTCAGACCAAACATCTGACAGATTATTTTACATTTTGCGGTGTCTGACTTGGCTTCTCACTTTTGAGTACATGATGCTAAATGTTTTAGATTCAACACTAGTTTCCTCAACCTCAGGACACCAGAGCTCCTGTGATGCAAATATACTTAAAGAAATAAATTTTTTTCCTGCAAATTGTGTTTAGTTCCTCACTTCTTGTAAAAAAAAAAAACCTGTTACCCTCCGATTGACTGTCAATTTAAAAAGCAAACTTCAATACATATTCCTGTTTGTATTCTTGTATGAAAATGTCCACATCATATGGGCGTAGTTATATGGGGACTGAATATTCAAATACTGGTTCTAGGCCCAGGAAACGGACTCGAAAGCATTTAAAATAAGTAGGAATTACTTTCTATGCAATCGAGCTAAAATAAATAGGTTTAAACTAATATTCAAATACATGTAGGTTAAGAAGTACAGTAAATGACATGACAAAATGCTGTTAGAACATATCATCATTCTTAATTCTAAACCAGCTATACATGACATTATTCTTAAGAGGGGCATTTCAGAATAAAGATAAAAAGATACAAACGATTCGCAATAGAAAAATTATTTACTGCAAATATTTTTTATCGAAATTATTTCCGTCAAGACATGTTGTACAATAGCATGCCATGGTTAAAATGAGTGTGTAATACAATGCCTAAACTCTTTCTGCAAAGTTTGGGAAGTCTGCTTAAGGGACATTTAAATGGAAGGACAGATGAAAGGTAACTCATTATAGTGCCACCAATGTAATTATTATGCAATTTTTTCGCAGTTCAGAGCTGAAAATAACATCCCAGATTTTAATTATGCACTGCCAAGTTATTCAATAAATAGTAAATTGTAAGCATTTCAATTATGAAAAATTAAACAACTTGTAATTCAGACACAACTCACATTTTACCTGTTGTTAGCTTTGAACAAGCTTATTGGCCTCGGTGAAAAATAATTTACACTGAAGTTGAGAAAAGTCCTCGCGAACTCAGTGCCCCAGATAATTATTTGGGAAATAGGGTTTTCAACCATTGATTTTGAAAAATAGGGTGATTCCATTCTTCATATAGGGTAAAATGAGTAATAAAAATGCATACCTTAAAATAATTGCTGATTTACTTCCGTTGACGCTGCACACTTGTATTGATTCAATAGAACTG
The DNA here is from genome assembly GCF_020536995.1 of Dreissena polymorpha. Classification (NCBI taxonomy): domain Eukaryota; kingdom Metazoa; phylum Mollusca; class Bivalvia; order Myida; family Dreissenidae; genus Dreissena; species Dreissena polymorpha. Next base: position 75,792,060 of record NC_068356.1, read on the forward strand.
TAAACTATCATCATAAATTTAAAAAAACTGATGTTTCGTAATATGTTTAATCCTTGAAACTGTCCATGATATAAACTTTAAAAAATGTCGACAATTTCTAACTTCTTTTTATACTTTTGACAGGTTTGTTAAGTCACAGACTTTCCATCATGTTTTTTGGATGTCAACTCATTTGCTGTATACACAGTTTTTAACAAAATCGATAACACGAATGATTCGGCACTGATTGCCTCTTGCTTTCTTGATTCGAAAAAGTTTGCGATCGGCTGATATTTTGGCGCAACAATCTCGGACGTCTATCGACCTCTCTTAGCTATTTTTATTTCGCATTGTAATAGAAACTGAAAGTACAGACGCTTTACAAATACATGCACAATGAGCGACGAATTAGGTCAGATTGAAAACGCATAGCGTTTGAATAACTAATTACTATGACCGTTTGCTGAGCTTGCTGAATGTAAGCGTCACCGCATTACGATAACAATTCCAAAGAGAAAATAACTAAAATGAGCAAAGCATTTTTAATCGAAGTTTTGTATTGTTAATTTGACGAATTTGCGTAAAAGTCAAATTGGTTGCGTTTTCAATACTCATGATATTGTATTTCTTTGCATTTTTAAACATTTTAATAGGGTGAAAGACGCAGATACGCAGCTTATCTGGGGCACTGAGAACTGGTTAACAGACATAATATTTTGGATAATTGTAAAAGTTAGGACAGCAGATATACATGTATGGGGAGAACGAGAAACGTAAACAATGTTAACCAGAAAGGCACAATCACAGGCAATCGGCACCTGTGTCGGAAGCAATTATTAAGAATCATTAAGAAAGTAAATCGATAGACACAGAGAACCTACACTTGCGCACCCATTGAGCAATTCTTATCAGTCATCGTCGTGATTTTCGCAAAAGTTTTAACAGCCGTTAGACATTTATGGTCGATTTTCTTATTAAGCGAATGGCAACAATTTTTTGATCGACTAGTTTGCAGACAAAATATAAAGCACTTACCGCGTGTCACTGTTAAACTTTATACAGGTCGTCACATAAACTTGCAGAAGATGTGAAAAAGGCACCATAATGGTGGCAGCCATTTTTTCAAAACAAACCAGTTTCGCACCATGTGGCAAATATAACAAGAGCTCTGATTGGCTAATGCCATAATCTAAAAATAAATGCTGGTCGAGCAGGATTTTTCTGCTCGAGCAGAAAAAATGCTGGTCGAGCAGTAAATTTGCTGCTCGAGCAGCATTTTGCTGGTCGAGCAGCATTTAAATGCTGCTCAAGCAGCATTTTTTCCTGCTCGAGCAGAAGTTAAAGTTTCGACCCCTTTGGTATCCCATACCTCCAATCGTGATACATTGACTATCTCGGAATGTTCCGATTCCAATTTAAGCAATAAATCGTCTGTCGATCCAGAGTAATAGACACATTTCTGTCCTAACTACGATTTTATGTTTCGGTATAGTCGTGAACTTGATATTATCGAATAAGCAACAAAATGTTGACGAATGTGACAAATTTATAGGTGGCCAATTAAAAGTTATTATTATTCCTCGTTCATTTTCATGTATTGGTTAACAATTTCGACAGCAAAATATTGACTGAAAATTCGTATAAAACTCGCTTTAAGTATCTCAAAAACAAAATATGGACATAACTTAAAATCAAATCTGTTTCACCTGAGATTGTTAAGCATAATTATATAAGGGTACAATTTAAACAAGGATGTTCGTTACAGGGAGTTATGAAATCATCTTATATTGCAGAGGAATTCATCATCTAAGAGCAGCAAGGGAGCAGAAAACAAATTACAAGCACAACAATCATGAAAGTAGTTCCAGTGGAAACCGCGACGTGAATTACGAAGAGGCGTAATTCGACTGGAGCTTCCACGAACAACTTGATGTGGCAAGCGAGCCATACTGTGCCTTGATTGTCGTATGATATGGCGTCTTTAAACTTAAATCAGCGCCTTTCCCATTTCGTGATGGTTGTTGCTCGCTTCTTAACTTTTCCAAAACGGCGGACCAAGCATTCTGCCTATTTGGTGTTTGAAATTCAGTTCTCCTTTGTCAATATACATGTTCCTTTTACTTTCTAACACACAAGTTTCTTATATTTTTTATTTGATTTTAATCGTCCATAGACCTTGGGTATTTTAGGCATCTAATGTCTTCATATACATTTTAGTGTGCTTCAATATGTCGTTAATACGATTGCATTTCATTCCGATATAGTATTTTGTTTATTACACGTGAAAAGCGTTCGGACTGATATTCGACGAATGAACATGATGCAAACCTACGTAAAGTTTCCTTTTCTGCTTTTTGTAAAAAAATGCCCCCTCTACACTCGAAGATTATGCAAGGAATGTATCCAATTTATCATAAAACACTGTAATGACAGACGTATGTAATTGTACCATATACGTCGTGTAAATATATATATATAGATGATTCTAAAAATATAACTTATAATACAACAATTTAGTTATATATTTTTCATGCTGAATATGACGACTACTTATGCCAAAAGTAGTATTGTTTTAGCCCACGTATCATCATGAATTGCTTCATAATTTTGGTTACCGTTATCAACAATTCATCCATAGCCGGTGCTTTTTTATAAAAAAAGTTCGCCACTTTTTTATTTTATCTCAAAACAGATTGTCTAAACAAACCTGATTTAGTTTGTGCACGCACAATCACTCTAAATGTGTCCCATAATAAATGTTATGTAATACCATTAAACAATCGGTAATTTTGAATACCATGTATTATATACTCTATGTATTATATAATGTATTACGCTCGTTTTGTTTGTTTGCTTATTTTGTTTTGAACTGTTTTTGTAATTGAACTTGTGCTGTGTTCTAAGTTTTTATGTATAAATATATGCAACCCACATATGTATGAAAAAGTTTTGTTTTAGCGCCCAAGAAGATCAATAATGTATTGTTTTTATTCGTATATCTTTTGAATACACCGGTTTACACACACAAAACATCAACATATTATATAAAATGTCAAATGCAACTGTCGCTATTACATGCGATGCAAACAAATTGACCCAGTTCTTCTGAGGACTATTGGAAATAAGAAACAAAAAGGAATGATATTATTTTAAAAAACACACCCATAAAGGTATCTTTTTCAAAATAGTATCCCCTGCCCACGATAGATAGCACGATGGGCTGGTCGCCCTATGATTGTGCGCTCAAATAATGTTCCCTTTTCCTGCCGATGTTTTGGTACATTATAAATTAAGAGACTGAATGACTGTTTTTTTTTACCAAACTTGTATTCGCTGAATTAATATGTGTCTTGTTCTGAGAAAACTGGGCATAATGCATGTGCGTAATGTGTCATCCCAGATTGGCCTGTGCAGTCCGCACAGGCTAATTAGGGATGACACTTTCCGCCTAAACTTGATTTTCGGTAAGGAGGAACTTCCTTAAAACTAAAAATACCATAAAGCGGAAAGAGTCGTCCCTGATTAGCCTGTGCGAACTGCACGGGCTAATCTGGGACGACAATGTACGCACATGCATTAAGCCCATTTTTCCCAGAACAAGGCACTTATGCACTTAATTATATTTGTAATTCGTTTGCAGACTGTGAACATATTGGAGAACAATATGAAAGTATGTTGATTTGTCGTTCTATATATAATATAAACACACAAGAAATACAAATACACATGGCAATTCTGACATAAGTTTTAGGAGTTAAGAGGGTAAATAAATAAAACACATGCTGCGTATTTTAAAATAATCTGTCGTCTATGTACTCTGCACTAAAATAGGGTATGAGCGCTTAACGCGAAAACTACTACTTCTACTTTTATATAGTTATTAATTTCCATTTGTTCTCGCGGGGATTACAATGCTGTAACGCTGTTAAAGTTGTTCTTTTAAACGCAGTAAATGGTAACAAAAATTCTGTTTTAAATTTGTATTACACCTGAACTAGTGTGATATTAAAAATATTGACATAACTTGTTAGTGGATAAAATTTGAAGGGAAGTCACCCTGGTAATTTTGCCGTGTTAATAATATAGCTCGAAACGCTTAGCTCCCTTATCAATAGAAAGAAATTGTCCCTGTATCTAAACCATAAATATTTCACTGCTCTTTTTATTTTGTATTGCAGTCGCACTGCAGATTGAAATATAAATGTATAGGATAAATAGAAATAAGTCCAACTATGCAGTGATGATCATTAAGCTTCTTACCAGGAATACAAAATAAGGCTTTCATGTGAAAGCATTAAATTGTACACATGCTCAGTATATCAAAGGGGTTTGACCCGAGTAAACACGAGCCAAATACTTGTTGTGCGAAATCACAAAAATATGTAAATTTCGGGTTCAAGTACGATGAAGACACTTCTCATAGTACAGGTACAAGTACACACTTATGTCTCTATATGGCATCGTAGTAAATCGATAATAAAACGTTAAGCAATTTGCTAAACGTGTTTTTTTACATTAGTGTTTAAGCCATATTGGATGTTTTTCGTACTGAAAAATTTCAAAATCATCAGAATACATTTCTTTAAAATTCTCTATAAGATCCTTTGGAAGTGAATTATATGCATTTCTCATCGACTGTTCGCGCTGACTAGTCCATTTCTTTAACGTTTTCGTGTCAGTTGCCTTCCTCACATTAATCACAGTTTGGATCATTTTCTCTTTGAACTCATTTTCTGACTTGATGTTTAAAAACGTTTCCGCTGGAAACGGAAGTGTTGAACCTAAATAGCCATTATGCTGGAAAACGACCCACACGCGACGGCAAATTTCCACAAAATCGAAACATTTTCTATTTTGCCCGTTGTAGTTTACAAGTCGCTGTATGATATTAATGTTGTACTCAACCAGCGATATAATTTCTGTTATTTCCTGATTTAGATATTTATCTTCCGGGATTCTGCCCAAAAGACCAACGCTCGCCAAAACAAGGTCCGCGTCTTTTCGGAAACTTTCCACTTTTCCTAAAACATCAAAATCAATTGTGCAAGGATCGCAATTCCATACGGTTGGCACAAAATGCTCGTTTAGTTTCGTGTTTCGAAATTGATAATTAAACGAGACGAATTCTTCGAACGTGACGTCATGTCCACATTTTGTTGACTTCTCACTTGGGTTAGACCTGATCTTGGGTACAACATATTTTGCGGCCTGGTACCAGAAATCGGGTAAATAGTATTTATCCAGATAAGCGGACCAAACCTTGGCGTATGGATCCCGCGAGAACATGAATTTCACGGTGGGTTTTATGAGAAGGTACTCTTCTGGTGCTCTCATCCCCACGTCAATCACACGCGTCATTTGGGCGTAGTGGACCTCCATTCTGCCGATGTCGGTCGGATATATGACGTCATTATGTAGGTAATCCTTCTCGATGAATCTGAATTTAGAAAAAAAAACACACATTGTTATATTCTTTAGGTAAAAACATACAACCCTTTTCGCATGGCCGTGTTCCACGCACAGCTCAGCAATGCCTTCATTACACATATATATCATAACAAATAATATTCGATCATCACGTTGTGTGTAATGAAGGCCTGGGTGAGCTGCGCTCGGAACCAGTACCGGTGAGTAGGTTGTTTTTATGTAGTTTTTTTTAGCTGTGCCATAAATATATATATATATATATATATATATATATATATATATATATTTTTTTTTTCAAATCGAAAATATCCAACAAAGGATTGTGTAGTAAGCTGACAATGTCATTCTTTGCAGCTAACATCTCCCACAAAATAGGGTATGTATGTTAGCTAAATTTGTTTTCGCGTTAACTGTTTTTACGATTATGAATTAAAAAAAATATGCAATAACATGCAGAAAACCTCCAAATCGTCAATATTTTTTTTACTTTAAGCATTTAATTCAAAGGTGATTTAGCGTATATTTTTGAAAGCAGAAAGAAAGATCGCAAAAAGAGAACCCTCGACTTTGAATCACCCAAACAGTTTGTCGCATGCACTCTCTTAGAACGTAAGAATGCATATATTTCATTTTTATTGAAATTTAAATGTATTTGAAATTTGAATGCTTACTACTTTATTGAATCATTAAGACGATGTTCTTATGTATCAGTCTAAATAAAATGTCTGTTTTGTTTTTCGCGTTCACACACTTTGAACGTTGTTTGCGTTTACTCACTAGAATTGTATTCGCCATCAATCAATTGAAACGTTGTTTGTATTGATTGACAAAGCATGTTATTCGCGTTCACTTACTTAGAACGTTGTTGGCGTTAACTAACTAAAATGTTATTCGCGCTCACTCACTCAGAACATTTTTGTATTTACTCATTTAGAATATCTTCGCGTTCACTCACTAAGAATGTTATTTGTGTACAATATTGTTAACCAATGCTATATGAAATGAACTTTCGTAAACAAAGTATTTCAAGTCAGTACAAGTTTTCGACGGCAGTGGAATAATATCAAAACCAATCGCCAAAACAAGTTATTTCCAACGTTTATCGAAATTTTCTTTCTATATGACTATTTAATGCATGATAGTTTCCCTCATTTTTATTTTTATAAAATATCGTTCCACAAAGTTAGGAAATTAATACATTAAAACGATCAACTAAAACGTATTACCAAAACAACCAATCCATAACAACAAGTTTACCTCAAAATACGCTTCCAATGTGTGCAACCAACTTTAGGAACCACGCAAAACGAAAGTGAATACGACGGGGCGATAAGGACGTCTTTCGGATTGCTTGAATTCCAACCTCTATTTCGCTTTTCGCACACCTGTGTCACCCACCTCCTCCTGTTCTCGTTTGTTTGAATGATAACGTCGCTGATATTCGAATCTATGCGGTTTTGCTAAAAAATAATTGTGTGAACAGTTAAGTAATAGTGGTTGGTGTGGATGTGGCGGTGCCGGTGGTGGTGTTGGATGTTGATGATGATAGTGATGGGATCCTACTATCATATTAACAATATTTTTTATGATGATGATTCAGATGCTGCTGCTGATGATGATATGCTGCTACTGATGATGATTTATTTTTGTCTACTCCCTCATTTGCAATCATTTTTTATCGAACCTACCTTAATTTGTTCTTCACTTATCCTTTTAACCGGTCCTGAAAGCAGACAAGTAAGTATCAATAAGACGGTGTACATTTCATTCAAAGAACATTCACCAATGAAGAACAATACAGAATGTTATGGCCAATAGTACATATTATAAAAATAATTCGGTTATGAAGACGATTTTGTTTTATTCTCTGTGTGTACATGTATTTCGCAGTTTATGAGGTCGTTTTTGTTCTTGAGACTCCTTAACCCATTTACGCCTAGCGTCTAGAAAAAAGGCCTTGGCAAACAGCGTAGACCCAGATAAGACGCCGCATGATGCGTCGTCTCATCTGGGTCTGCGCTGTTGGCTTAAAGAAATTTCTGTAAGAAATATTCTAAATATAAAAATAAATATACTAGACATACCCAATGTTGGAAATGAATTGATCCAATTTAGAAGGATGTGATAGTCCACTGGGCATAAATGGGTTAATGTGAGGGCTCGGTGTGTCTCCCTTAACTTCTACTTAATAAAACTACTACTATCACTAAACTTAGTAAGTATTTTGAAGTAAAGCTGCAATTTTAAACTGCATGTTTAACTTATTTTTTTTATTTGGGATTGCCTTGTTCTGTGAATGCATAAGGGTCGGTCGTTATGTTTCGGTGACTGTACAGTTAGGTTAACTTTTCTTGTTCACGTTAGTATTGAAAGTAAATTCAATAAATAAGAACAGATGTGTTTCTGTTCCAAAGCTTATAATGCCTTTAAGGCTTCTAATGCAGTGTAAATATAGCTTATTTTATTTAAAAGCGAAACCTTTTTGCTTAATAACGTATTTGAAGTATTTTAAACAGTATTCACATGAAACAAAAAGAATACAATGTGGCATAAGTGAAATAACGCATACCCCGGTATGCTAGAGCAAACTGAATTGTGCAGTGAATCTACACTTTTGACAAGTTAACGCGACCACGTGCAATGCATATATATTTGAATAATCGCCTGTTTGCGGTGTAACTTTTAATAACCGAATATTGAGAGTCATACATTAATTATTTTACATACTCGATGGAATGTCACGGAATAAGACCTGTTGTTTTCACGGCGATGATGCATAAACTCAATAATCATAGCCGATGTTTCAATGAAATATTCTTTCACATAAAGTAATCCTAATGTTTTTTGATTTGGTTGGCTATAACTTTTATTGCACTGATACAAAGAAGGTAACAGCGCACTTAGTTATATTAAACCTCTGTATTCGGATTTAAAATTCCACACGATAAATTCTGGTGGGGTAAAAATCTGATTATTAAGATCATAAAGTAAAGGCAGTCATAAGCCACATAGCGACATAGCAAATAACAGGGCAACTGCCATAAGTGTGTTGTTTATATCAGGTGAGGTTAAGAATTAAATAAAGGGGATGTTTGACGTTTACGAACACCGTAAGTTTATATCGTGGTACATTCCTACAGAATAATTAGGCGAAATTCAAAACTGGAATCCAGACCTTTAATACTTAAAAATGTAAAGATCGGGTGCC
>NC_068356.1:75803173-75823173 GCF_020536995.1 Dreissena polymorpha
AAAAAATACTGTTACTACTACAAGAACTACAGCTACCAATACAACTCATACATAACATTAATACAACTGGTATTGCGATAGGTTTAACCTATGGGCAATAACCGAAAATTTATTTAAAATTTCATAATAACGTTAATAAAATGTTAATAATAAAAATCTCCAGTTTAAATGTACACTAATCCTACCTTTTTACTATCTTCCAACAAATAAATTCCATCAGCACACTAGTCCTTAATAAAATGTTATAAATTCTGCTACCAATACCGAAGAGTATTGCAGAAACCAATTTCAACACCAAAACTATACTTACTGCTAAGGCTATACTAAAGGTTTGAATAAGAAGTTATCGATGTTTATTTTCAGTATTCGGTTTTATTTTACGCCTGGTTGATTATTGATTAATAGCAGTTCAATAATAATGCAATGTCCAGCGTTGTATCAAGTGCAAACATGTCAAGAAGATTACGCAAACTTGTATCGATATCAATGCAATCAATATACAACAATACGAATGGCCAGATGTCCAATCGCGATCATATAAAAGGATATTTATTAATCCGACATTTAGCGCAGAAAATGAAGCGTGAATAATGTTCTTATTGTAAAATAAGTGAGGTACACTTGAAATCAATTTGAAAATAAAAAACAACAACATATATATATATATATATATATATATATATATATATATATATATATATATATATATATATATATATATATATATATATATATTATGATCAAATGATGTAGCAATCATGCTTGCAAACTCAATATTTAATTAAGCGAACAAGATGGAATTGGTAAAACATGATCGGAAACACATTTTTAACACAAAAAATGATAAGGTCGGCAAAAAATATATTGTTATGGAAAATGGACACGGGCAATTTATTGATGCCTATGCCCTTTATAAATTTTAATTTAATATTTTCGTTGGATGAGGTTTCAAATGTTTTGAGAACAATAATGTTAATACAAATAATAATTGTGTTTTCTTATTTACCTATATATATGTTTTCACTATTTAGCTTGTAGTTTTGTTCATCAGCAGACTCAAACCAATTGAAACAAGAGCTTGTCACTGTAGTGCCAAATCCCCGCCGAAATGTGTTTGATTGTATGACAACATTTGTTTTTAGAGAGTAGAATAGTATTTGCAAAAACAAATAAAGGGATATAATTAAAAAACTATGGCTGAAAGAGTTATACTTAAAAAAAAACTAAGGTAGATAGAGTTATGGTTCTTAGTCACTGCACTTTTCCTACTTGCAATCTGTTTATATTTCAAGTTTCAAGTATATCCCTTCAGTAGATTTAGAGTTATGCTCCGGACAAAAATTTACTTTGAAATTAAATAAAGGGAGATAATTAAAATACTAAGGTAGATAGAGTTATGGTTCTTAGTCTTTGCACTTCTCCTACTTGCCATCTGTTTATATGTCAAGTTTCAAGTAAATCCTTTTAGTAGAAATAGAGTTATGCTCCGGACAAAAATGTACTTTAAAGTTATATAAAAGGGGAGATAATTAAAAAAACTAAGGAAGATAGAGTTATGGTTCTTGGTCAATGCACTCTCCTAGTTGAAATCTGTTTATATTCTGATTTTAAGGAAAATCCATTGAATATATTTGGAGTTATGCTCCGGACAAAGTTTCGGACGGACGGACGGCATCAATTATTTTATCCCGCGAAATGTTTTTAGGCGGGGATAATAAGCCGCGTCATGCGAAAATAGGTCTGATGCCAAATCACCAGCGTAACCCAAGACCTATTCTGTCTGCTAATAAGACCACTCTGTATCGGACATGGTATCTCCTGGTTTTATTCTGTCTGCTAATAAGACCACTCTGTATCGGACATGGTATCTCCTGGTTTTATTCTGTCTGCAAAAAAGACCACCCAGTATCGGACATGGTATCTCCTGGTTTTATTCTGTCTGCTAATTAGACCACTCAGTATCGGACATGGTATCTCCTGGTTTTATTCTGTCTGCTAATAAGACCACCCAGTATCGGACATGGTATCTCCTGGTCTTATTCTGTCTGCTAATAAGACCACCCAGTATCGGACATGGTATCGCCTTGTTTCATTCTGTCTGCTAATAAGACCACCAAGTATCGGACATGGTATCTCCTGGTTTTATTCTGTCTGCTAATAAGACCACCCAGTATCGGACATGGTATCTCCTGGTTTTATTCTGTCTGCTAATAAGACCACCCAGTATCGGACATGGTATCTCCTGGTTTTATTCTGTCTGCTAATAAGACCACTCTGTATCGGACATGGTAGCTCCTGGTTTGAGCTACACTGGCCGCGTTTGGTTAAAGACTCATTTTCGCATGATACGGCTAATAAATGTCCATTATAATAAAAAGCGTTTGTTATTCAATTATAACGGCTGGTCTGACGAGGACTTTTAAGAACAAGGCGGGCATATGGGTTATTGTAATGAAAACAATTTGTTAAATGATTAGTAATTCGATCGTTTTGATGTCATTTCTATCAAAGGTTGTATGTATATTTTAAATATAAAAATCAGTATGACTTTATCCCAAATGTAATATATACATGTAAAGTTTATGTTTTTCAACTGAACTGCCAAGTTCGCGCACAGATTGATTTGTTTTACTTCTTTTGACAAGTATATTGATCTATATGTTGTTCTTAAAGTTTTAATAACTATGCAAAATTACTTCAAATGATATCTAATGTGTATTTTTCATGATATTTATCTGACAAAGGTTTTCTCTTATATCGATACAAAATTACAGCTCCCGCTAAGAAAATTGGTAGCAAGTAAAGTCGGGACATAATGCAAATATGAATCCGAAATAAAGGCTTATCACTTTCCTACTGATATGACTGGAAAATGAGCGGCATTTAAAAACAAAACAAAAGTAATACATAGTTTTAAACGGCGAAAAATACCTGTCTCTGCATGGACGTCCCCATCTTGACTATCACGTGATTACCCCATCCATCACAGGGGTGTGTCAAAGCTGATGACTCAGAAAAATGAAAATACTGACCTCCGTGATGTGACTTACAAAGAAGCGAAATAAAAACATCACCTAACAAACAAAACCATCATCCATAAAAATATCAATGGCACATCACTTATGTTGTCAAATTAATAATATATTTACTATATTTTCGCGAATCTTATTTGGTTATCGTGTGCCAGTTTTATCTAGCAAATACAAATTAGGTACCAGAATATTGCAACGACATCAAAACGATCGAATGGAACGCTGCAAACCATTTATCTGCCAGGATAAGATAATGTAAGAGATCACTACTACAAATGATAATGTTGTTCAAGTTTTCAACTTCAAAAAGCGGTTTTAATTAACATAAAATATATAAGAGTAAGATAAATCTTAGATCTAATTGCCATGGATGTAATCAAGATGTCATTTGCAAATCTAGTGCCAAATATAACTTCTAATTGGAGCAGAAAATTAGATAGAAATAAAGTTACCCAAATACAAATTGGTAATTGTAAAGTAGTGTAATGTCTACAAACAAAATTAAGATGATTAAAGAATGGTTTAGTGCCATGATGTTAAATGTCACTATGCATTAGGTCATGGATAGGTTAACACCAGACAAAAGCGCTACAAACACTTAATCATTTGTCCTATTTCGATTGTTAATTTTCAATAAAAAACATATATGTTTGACACTTTTCTTATGAGTGTTATTTTGCTTGTGGGAATTTTACTCAATTTTAAGGATTTTATATAACTTTTTTGAAAATTATCATTCGGCTGAACTGTAAATAAGTACGTAGGTAATTTACTCACTGACATATATTAGTACAAATACGTGTTAAAATGAAGCATTAATATATAATAATTGTTGGAAATTTTTACAAAATACACATGGATTTGAATTGGTATATTGTAACATGTATTCATTAACTGTATAATTCATTTGGTACGAAACAGTTCTTGCAAGGGCAATGTTATCATTAGAACGATACATGATCAATCTACATATTAGTCTACAAGTCCATAACTACGTTTATGCATTTAATTTATGTTTCAATTAATAAATTCTACACCAACGCATGCGTTAACACATTCGTAAATCCGGATAGGACTGGACAGAACAGGAACGTAACCGTACCCGGATTTATGAAAATTAATATCGCCATCAGATGTTAACACACGAACAGGGATGCGTCAAAATAAACCTATGATTTTAAATCTGTTGTTTACGAAGTCAAAAAGATGATACTATATACTTCATCACGTATATCTGTCCGCGAATGTTATATAGGCAATATACCACGCTTCTTTACATGACAGAAGCTTGTAAAAGGCGATTTAGGAGAAACGGGAACAGTCTTTGAAACAAGCTTTGGCGGAATTTTTTAATTAAATGTCGGAATTTTTGAACGCCGCATTATACGAACTTTGTGGCAGCGAGCTGTTCTGGGTACGTACAGACTGCTTTAGATAGTGATATTGATATATTTTATCGATCTATAACAACTATTCGTTTGACCTTTAACCCATTTAGTTCGATGCCTAGTGGACTCTCCCATCCATCTAAATTGGATCAATTTATTTCCAAAATTAGGGATGTCTAGTACATTTATTTCTATATTTAGAATATTTCTTACAAAAATTCCTTTAAGCAAACAGCGCAGACCCTGATGATACGCCGCAGCATGCGGCGTCTCATCTGGGTCTACGCTGTTTGCCAAGGCCTTTTTTTTCTAGACGCTAGGCATAAATGGGTTAAAAACGATAATTAGCAAATCATTTCATACGGACACGAATGTGGGGGTACAAAGAGAATAAAAAACGACCTTAATTGTGCCTCGATTCTTACATTATCAAATAATGCAATCACAAGCTCAATTTTAATACAAATTTCGGAAATTAAATATACGGTATACTGATATGTGTACCCTTTTATTTGATGTTGATAGGACACTCGGATCTGTCATGTTTAGTCTGTATTAATGAATGGCAATCCTATGCATTTCAAATTGTTATCGCATTATTTAAGGAGACCTGTCTACAACAACAAAGTTGAAGATTATATCGCATATAGAAACGGAATGTTATCAATGCTTTATTTAATAAATAGTTCGTGTACGCTATAGTTTGTTGTCGAATAACCCACGGCCGGAAGTTTAGATGCGTAGAGATTAAATCACGAGTGATTTGAAACCACGCATCTAAACTTCCGGCCGTGGGTTAGTCGACAACAAACTATAACGTACACGAATTATTTCGATTCTAACACGGATTTTACGAAAGATTTATACAATGTATCTTATTTTTCTTGTGTACTATTTTATGTGAAGTTCCGCCCATAAAAATAACGTTCGGCTGTTCTGTCGATCAGATATCACACTTTCATTCATACAATAACTGATTATTACGCTGGTGGAAAATGTATCGGCATGTTTTGTTTAGTTACAGCTTTCAGTGTATAAGCTCCGCCCATAATTATTGTAGAATAACCCATGGACGACTTTCTTCTTTGTTTATATGAAATTTGGCAAGTGCCGAGTTAGAATTATCAATAGAAACCATAGCCCAATTTTCTTTCGCTTTCATCAATAGAACGATTCAAATCTAGAACGAGTCACACCGGAGCTAACGTCATGCTTCTTGAACACACTTCCGGTTTGGATACCATGCGGATTCCTTTGGATGGTAGCGATACCGTACATAGTGTACCTGGTCAAGAACAGGCGTCCTTCTTTGCCTTTTACTTGCTTAAGTGTCTCCAAAATGGTAAATATATTTGTTTCATTTTATTCGTTGTTGCAGTTTTTTATTTGTTTGTATAGTTTTGGCTTGCGGATTGCTTTATTAAACGACAAAGACCGTTTATTCTTCAAAATGTCCACTAGTATTCAAATCACACTTAAATGCAGTCGAGCAAATAAGATTTACTGTGTTTCCTAAGTTTGTTCGCGTGTTTTTCGTTGTTGCATAAATAGTGTTACATAATTGATTTGTTTGTAAAATATACACTGAACGAGCGGAGGGCATTAACGATAATAAATAACATTCAACTGAAACTCGAATAAGATGCGATCGGAATTGCAGAAGATACATATGCAGCTTTTGAAGTCATTCAAGACGTTTAATTCTTTTTTCTTTGACCGAGAAATAATACAACCTAGACTTTTCACCTTCAGGCACTTGCATTTGCACTTCTTTGTCTGGCGGACTTACACTTCACATTTCAACAGATGTATGGTAATCACTGCGCGGGTCTTGAAGTAGTTCAGCTTTCTGTTCAAGTCGCCGTAGGTGTGCGTTTAGCGACATATGTAAGTTGCTATATACCATAACTTATTTCTCGGTATATGTTAGTATTAGTTAGAAATTTTGTATCTTGTAGAAATCTTTAAAAACTCGCACATTGTGTTTTCGAGTCTCTGTATATATTGATTGTTATACTTATGCAAGAAAATAAATAAAAGAATACGCAATATCAATTATGTGCTCAAAACTAAAAAAAAAAAAAGTAATGTGCCATTTTTTCTCACACGTATCATTGCCCCGTTTTCTAACACGTAAAAGCTGTAATTTTTCTCCTTCCCCCTTTCAGATGCTCGTGATAATCATCCTCCACGTGCAGCGGAAGTTCGGATGTAAAACTTCTGGTGTGACGTACACGTTCTGGATACTTCAAATATGCGGAGAGACTTTCTCTATCTACGCGTACAGTCTGGACAAGGTTATTGTTTTAATAAGTCGACACTGATCCTCAATTTATAAACTTTTATTTGCGGTTTATAAAACGGAATTTTCCGATTTAATAAAACTTTGTTAAGCAAGTTATAGGTGCATATTTACGGATCATCCTGAATGTTATTTTTACAAATTTAAACATTTGTTTAGTTTTCTTTAATTTATTCTCTATCACACAGATCTTATGTGACACTAATTACAATTGTTTTGCAAATATAATCATTATAAATGTTTTCCCCGGAATAATGTCTGTGGGAGCTGGAAAATGACAATTGAAAATAGTTGAATTGTTATGAATGCATGCTGTAGATGTAAGGTATTTTTACTATTGAAGTGCACAGTTTTTTCTTTAGTTAAGTACTCACAAGGACCGTGAAACCAAATGATTGAATATTTACATACTTACTATATTCACGTATGAAAGGTGGGTTTGATGTTTTTTGTTTTTTTTTAAATACCGGTTGATGTCCCTTCAAGGTCGACACAGCAACACGTTTGTGCAAATTTAACACATCCGCATATGATTTTGTTTAGTTGATTGATGTGTTTTATAGTTATACTTAAGCACACAATCACAGTAATTTTACGATGCATCTTTAGATAAATATTTCTATCTAAATTAAAAAATACTAGTTCATAAATTGTATCAGCTCGATTTGAACCTACACATTATTGGCGTTTTCCAAATCTATCAAAATCCTGCGTAAGTTTATGTGTTGAAAAGCATTTTAATTTACGACATACATTTGAAATGGAAGTTTGAACTTTTCAGACACAGTGCCAGACCCACGTCGTGTTCTACATGTACTACGCTGTGATTATTTTCAGACACAGTGCCAGACCCACGTCGTGTTCTACATGTACTTCGCTGTGATTATTTTCAAACACAGTGCCAGACCCACGTCGTGTTCTACATGTACTACGCTGTGATCATTTTCAGACACAGTTCCAGACCCACGTCGTGTTCTACATGTACTACACTGTGATTATTTTCAGACACAGTGCCAGACCCACGTCGTGTTCTACATGTACTACACTGTGATTATTTTCAGACACAGTGCCAGACCCACGTCGTGTTCTACATGTACTACGCTGTGATTATTTTCAGACACAGTGCCAGACCAACGTCGAGTTCTACATGTACTACGCTGTGATTATTTCAGACACAGTGCCAGACCCACGTCGTGTTCTACATGTACTACACTGTGATTATTTTCAGACACAGTGCCAGACCCACGTCGTGTTCTACATGTACTACACTGTGATTATTTTCAGACACAGTGCCACCCCCACGTCGTGTTCTACATGTACTACGCTGTGATTATTTTCAGACACAGTGCCAGACCCACGTCGTGTTCAAAATGTACTACGCTGTGATTATTTTCAAACACAGTGCAAGACCCACGTCGTGTTCTACATGTACTACACTGTGATTATTTTCAGACACAGTGCCAGATCCACGTCGTGTTCTACATGTACTACACTGTGATTATTTTCAGACACAGTGCCACCCCCACGTCTGTTCTACATGTACTACGCTGTGATTATTTTCAGACACAGTGCCAGACCCACGTCGTGTTCTACATGTACTACACTGTGATATTTTTCAGACACAGTGCCAGACCCACGTCGTGTTCTACATGTACTACACTGTGATTATTTCCAGACACAGTGCCAGACCCACGTCGTGTTCTACATGTACTACGCTGTGATTATTTTCAGACACAGTGCCAGACCAACGTCGTGTTCTACATGTACTACGCTGTGATTATTTTCAGACACAGTGCCAGACCCACGTCGTGTTCTACATGTACTACACTGTGATTATTTTCAGACACAGTGCCAGACCCACGTCGTGTTCTACATGTACTACACTGTGATTATTTTCAGACACAGTGCCACCCCCACGTCGTGTTCTACATGTACTACGCTGTGATTATTTTCAGACACAGTGCCAGACCCACGTCGTGTTCTACATGTACTACGCTGTGATTATTTTCAGACACAGTGCCAGACCCACGTCGTGTTCTACATGTACTACACTGTGATTATTTTCAGACACAGTGCCAGACCCACGTCGTGTTCTACATGTACTACACTGTGATTATTTTCAGACACAGTGCCACCCCCACGTCTGTTCTACATGTACTACGCTGTGATTATTTTCAGACACAGTGCCAGACCCACGTCGTGTTCTACATGTACTACACTGTGATTATTTTCAGACACAGTGCCAGACCCACATCGTGTTCTACATGTACTACACTGTGATTATTTTCAGACACAGTGACACCCCCACGTCGTGTTCTACATGTACTACACTGTGATTATTTTCAGACACAGTGCCAGAACCACGTCGTGTTCTACATGTACTACACTGTGATTATTTTCAGACTCAGTGCCAGACCCACGTCGTGTTCTACATGTACTACGCTGTGATTTGGCTGCAGTTCCTGATACATAGCTTCGCCGAGAAAGGTCCGACAACCGGACGTCATGGAAAGGTACAATACCCTGGTTACTTCAAACATTCTCCTCTCCACGGTTGCTTCCCGTGCTTCTTATAAAATGATAATACTGACGTCATATAAAGATATTAAGTTACTTTGTTCAACTCTTTAAGATACGCAGCGATTACTGCCCCTTTAAAAAAAAAACTGCCTATTTCCAGTTTTTACTCATTTCAGTTTCTTCTTGTAATTGAAGAAAACCGATTTTTGGTGTATATTGTTCGATTAATGCGATTATCTAATCATTATTCCTATTCTATATAACATAATTAGACACACATTTTTTTCCCACCGGAATCTATATCTGATTTGCAGGAACCCTGTCCTCTCGACAACGGCTCAATTCTGAACAGATTGACGTACTGTTGGATGGGAAAGTAAGAATACACGATTTTAGAGTCAACACTGTGTAAAGTTTATCGTTCACTTTTGGAAGAACGGCTTATATACGTACGTCTATATTTTACATATTCTGATCATGTGTGCATTTTAAAGTGCACATGCCCGATTGATAACAAATTTGTTAATTGTTGGGCGGGGAAATAAGTAAGCATGACCTTAGTCTCTTTCGATATGTAATATCTTCAGAGCTAGAATCATTTGCATATAAGATGATTGGCCTTGTTTTAACTTAAAATGGACGAAAACTATGTTTTAAACAGAATTACGTTTTTTTTTCTGGGTGGGAAAGTTCATGTTCACTCACAAGTGTCTAACGAGTGTGTAAAATAGTGATATTTATTCTTTTCTTTTGATAGAATGCCTACTGTCAAATGACCAGGGCCGTGTCCATAAATAAATCCTTACACATTTAGCAACTAAAATTACATCAATTATCATATATAACCGTGTCCTTTACAAACAATGACCATTGATAGCATGCATCTATCAAAACTTTGATTTGAAATTTCTGTTTTAAATGCTTTCGACTCAATATCAAGGATCGGTGAATACAAACACGAAACAACGACAAATCCGAGATGAAAACACGACCCATGTTTATCGCAAGTACGACAACACGATACATAAATCTCTAGGTTTGTCGTCCACATACTGGCGTTCGACCCTGATTTGTCGTTGTCGCCAGATAGACAAATATACGCGCCGATAAACCAGTTACAGTTATTGATTGTGTCGTCCTCGTTTGTTTGTTTTTTTTTTGGGGGGGGGGGGGATTAAAAGGCGCCAAAAACGCACCAACTTTAAGAAAAACGTATTCCAGACGCCGATGGTGATGCTGAATCACATCCGTTTCAGGACTATTCACTCCATCTACAAGAAAACCTTTCAGAGAGACCAGATGTGGGCACAGTCTGAGATTTTAAAGGCCTCGATTATAGGACCCGCTCTTGAAAAGGCGTGGAAGAAAGAACAGTCTAAACTGAGGTAAATGCATTGAATTTAGATATTAAGGCAAAACAGTTGCGTATAAAGACCGGCTATCATTTGTTTATGTTTTTTATGATTCACAATTTATTTAATAAGAATATGCAATTACATGCAGAAATCTTTCGTATTTCTTTTAAACATGATCTCTTCAGGTTATTTTATGTAGTTTTAAGTCAATTTAACGAATATGATCGAATAAAGCCAATCAGTAGCTTGTTAATGAAAATAAATTGCTTTTCGATGTCTTTTCTAGGCCCCCAAAACAATCTTCTGAAGCTATGATCAAATATGAATGTAGAATAATATTATGTTTGGTTATATTTCACCAAAAAATATCATAGTATTTTTCAACACCATAGTGCGTCACGAACATCATAGCGTCATGCAACACAGAATAGATAAGAACATGTGGTATATAACTTTACATAATGGGTTTATAAAAAACAAACAGCATCGCATAAAAGAAACGGTAGTTGCATTATTAATCACGTTAACCATTTGCACGCTCACAAAGAGGGACACAACTACAAGATACAAGTCACACTCATAATGCATGCTAAAAGAGCTCACGTCTATCAATAATGTAAATGTGTTATATCTTATTATGTCACGCTTTAGCATAATGATATAACATGATTTGTTCAACTTTCAAGACAGAGGAAAACAACCATCAAGCGGTTCTCGGTGAAGTTAACGGACGTTGAGGAGACCATTGAGCAGACGAGCTTTACGGCGACGATGTCAGACAGTTCAGAGAAAACACCATTGCTAAAGAGGGTTGGCGATGTACGAGACGAAGTGAAACGGAGCGAAAAGGTAATTTGCTTCAGAAATAACAGTTTCAAGAAAACCATATCCGACTGCTTAGAGAAAACACCTTTGAGTAAGAGGATGCAAGACGGAGGAGAAGAACCGTACATGAGATAAAAAAGGTAACAATTAAGGCTTTATTTGCTTGCTCCATTACGATCTCAAGGTCGACTGATCAGAAAAAAACACATATGGGCTGAAGAATATTGACGAAAGCTGAGATGTACCGCAACGGAGCAGCAGGGTAGTTGTTGAGTCAACGCTAGGTCAGTGTGCTTCATAACATATAAGTATCAAGGAGACTATATCCGACTGCTTAACGATAATGAGAGAGACTTATCTTAGAAATGGGATAAGATATAATTAAATTAGAAAGCTAGTTTTCCTCAGAGAATATACGGTTATAAGTTCTTGGTGTCCAGTGGCGCAGAGACCTGACGAAGGCGTACACAGGAGGAGAAGAACCACAACGGAGCAAACAGAAACTAGTTTAGGCTCGGAAAGTTAGCTTCTGATCAAACATATACGTATCTCGGAGACGATGTCTGACTGCTGAAAGAAAACACATTTATTAAGCTAAATCGCATCGTAATTGAGTTAAATAAGTCTGCCTCAGATATAGTTGTATATATCTATTTTGTATAGCCCTTATAGATGAATCACATACACATATCAGTTATTGGTGGTAGAGGTATAAGTACTCAATATATTATTATTAGTATTAGTAGAAGTAGTATTAGTAGTATTTGTAGTAGTTTTAGTATTATTGTTATTCTTATTATTATTATTATTATTATTATTATTATTAATTTTATTATTATTATTATTATTATTATTATTATTATCATTAGTAGTAGTAGTAGTAGTAGTAGTAGTAGCAGTAGTAGAAGTAGTAGTAGTAGAAGTAGTAGTAGTAGTAGTAGTAGTAGTAGTAGTAATAGTAGTAGTAGTAGTAGTAGTAGCAGTAGTAGTAGTAGTAGTAGTAGTAGTAGTAGTAGTAGTAGTAGTAGTAGTAGTAGTAGTAGTAGTAGTAGTAGTAGCAGTTGCAATAGCATTAGCAGTAGTAGCAGCAGCAGCAGTAGCAGCAGCAGTAGTAGTAGTAGTAGTAGTAGTAGTAGTAGTAGTAATCTCTGTGAACACAAATATCAGAAATAAATATTTGTTCTTTTTGTGCTTTGATAAATATACTTTTATTTTAGCGCCCATCAGCCAATCTTCTGAAAGTGTTAATGAAGACGTATGCGTTTGATATAACGGAATTCGTTGTGTACAGTTTCTTGTCACTTTTGACCTACTTCTTGCAGCCTCTAATTTTAAGGTACGTTTATTCGCAATAAGAATAATAAGATATTGCTAAGAATCACCTAATAAAATGTTATTGTTCACATAATGAACCCTCTTTAAAAGTAGATGTGAATGTACGTAAAACAGACACTAACAATAAGTTATTGCGAAGGTTCAATGTTTATTCAACAGCCTTTTACTACTGTTTAAAAGGTATGTTTATATTTGTTCTCTTATTATGTGTTCTTGAAAAGGTACGTACATGCACTCTCTCATAACACGATGTTGCTAAGATACGTTTATTTACCCCGCCTCCAAAATGTGAAATCCATAACGCATTATGTGTACTAAACCCCTCGTTATAGTTTGTATTTCCAAGACACACTCGCCCCTCCTAACACTTCATTTGTAATGCATGTTCCTCCATATTAATATTGATGTTACGCGCATTTACCCCCTCAGCAAAATTGTTTCTAAGGAACGTTATTCCTACCGAAGTGTTTTAATGTTTCTCAGCTACCTGTGTAGATAATTTCTTACAATACTTTGTTGTAAAAGTACATTCATTCACACTGACATAATAGTCGTTGCTTACGTACATCGAAATAGCGGGGTATGTCGACCTTGCATATTGTTCCTTCAGATTTGTCTAATACTTGGGACGAAGTTTGAATCATAGCTTTCTTTTCAAGTTACGAATTGTCAACTAAGAAAGTCTCGTTTTTCAGATACCTTCTAGACTTTATAGACAAAAAGAACTCCCCGGGGTCGGACCCAGCCCCTAAAACGTGGGAAGGCGTGGTTTACTGTATTTGCATGGTAGTGATTATACAGGTGTGCGCCGTGTTTTACAATACAGTGCTCTTCCATACCGCCACGCTCGGTCTGCGGATCAAGCACTCACTGATGTACTTGATTTATAAAAAGGTAACAATTTACGAGAAAATGTACTTGATTAATAAAAACATATTTAAACACTCTCTGATGCACTTGATTGATAAGCGGTAATTTGCAAGAGCTTATGTACTTGATTTATGAAAAGGTAACTTTTCACGAGAAAATGTACTTGAAACATAATGAAGCACTGTCCGATGTACTTGATTTATAAGAAGTAATTTTGCAAAAGCTTATGTACTTGGTTTATAAGAAGGTAGTCATTCAATAACAAATGTCCATGCTTGATTTTTGAAAAAGTTTTCAAGCGCGCGCTCATGCACTTGATTTATAAAAAGGAAATCATTTAAGCACCTTCTGATGAACTGAAGTAATAACATGTTTATTACTCAAGAGCCGATTTACTGGATTTATAACATGCAGGGTGCAGTATTGACGGGGTACACAGTGGTTTAAACACAGGCTGGAAAGAATGCAAGCACATCGTTAAGAACTTCACTTCGCAAATATCTCAAGTTATTGGAAATACATTTGCAAAACAACTTTAGTGCATGAAAGACATTTTTTAATATCTGCTTGTGCCGATATCTTAACATTGAAGAATAAATCCTTGAATACGTCTGAAATTGGCGTCAAAATGTTACGTTGCGTGCATCATGAACGTGTACATGGCCACTACATGGATGCGGTGCACATCAACATTTTGGCCAAGAACACAGACTTATTAAAAAAATAATTCTTATGTACTTCACACTGCATAAAAAATCTTATATACACTAGTTGAAATTCTTTAAAAAAGTTATTTGAAAAAAAAAATGCTGCACTTACCGGTGTCTTTGTGTGTTAACATCCATTACATTTTAATTGTGAACACCACAAAGTCACGTGATCCTGCACCCTGACATGGTTTTCGTTTAAAAGTCGATGTACATGATTTTGCAGAAGATAAGCATGCGAGAATCGATGGACTGGATTAGCAATATGGCAATCATACAAAACATGATTTATTTGATTTCCAAGTATTAACTCAAGCGCCTATATACTTGATTTACAAGTATTAACTCAAGCGCCTATATACATGATTTATGCGATAGTATTCATTCATGAACCGATGTAGGTGTTTAACAAGGTGATCAAGCACACCCATGCGTATTTGATAATAGCTGAGTCGACATACCGTGTCTACACTAAGAATACATGACGAAAAAAGGAAACAAAGCATTTTGAGGAATATTTTCACTATTGTCAGGTTGTGGTTAATAAATAACTGACTCCGAATATATGGTTTGTGCACCCATGCATATGTACATATATACTTGATTTAAAACGAAATTTGGCCTGTATTTGTTATGAATTTAGTTATTTTACTTGGTGAAAAACTGCTTGGAACATAAAATAATATAAGAAAATAAAAGAAAACACGAACATGTCCTTCAGTTGTTTGCTGTAATTTATGTCATGGTTTTGACGTTACCCTTTCATTGATCTTGATTACTAAAAACGTCCATAAAAGCAATAGTTTAAATTTTGCTTGACGTATGCAACGTGCCACTAAACGCGAAAGCATACATCATTTGCACGTTGAACAAACAACAACTCAGTCGACAGTGTGGTCTAACCTTTTATTTACACAATTTCTCAGTTTACTACAACTATGTAAACTTTTCTTTCAGTTTGTGCTCAGGGCCAAGACCTTCCTTAACATCTACCTTACATATGTTAAAAACTGATAATAGCACTTGTTTGCAGGCTCTGACAGTATCCAAGTCGGAAAACAATATTTCCGTCGGCGAGGTGGTGAACCACATGTCGATCGACTGCGTGCGTCTGCAAGACGCCGTGTTTTTCTCGTACTATGTCCCGAACGCCATCCTGTTCGCCATTATCTCGGCATACATGCTGTATGAAAGTGTCGGCGGTAAGCATAAATGAAAGAATAAGTTGTTTAACTAGAAGTTTAAAAGAATAAAAATCTGACGTTGTCATTAATTATTCTCACACTCTCTCTAGAACGCCATATTGTAAAACCGTTATCTGCCTTCATGCTACACAGTCGGTGGTAAGAATTAGGTGTTAAGGCGTTCATCGGACAGTTTTGAGTTCAAAACACAACCCATCGTTCATTTGACTCATTTATCAACTTTTTTTCCAAATACCCGGGTTCCACTGTTTCCCTCACACAACGCAAGACCAACCCACAATTATAGAGAGTCAGGTATTTTAACTATGTAGCCGTAGTGGGACACTCATTAGTTCTTTACATTATGAAGCTTCGATACATCATAAAGATCCACGTATACCTTTGTCCTCCTTTCCCAGTCTTATAGCATCATAACGTTCATAGAAAACCTTTGTTTTCTCTTCAAAGCCTCTCGACACCATACAGTTTGATACACACCTTTGTCTTCTTTTCAAAGACACAATGCGTCATCAATGTAAATAAGTGAAACTCCAGCTGCCCTGAGCAGTATTGCACTCTAATTATTTATAATATGTTGGTCTTTTATTTAAGGCAAGTGACGAATTTCCAAAACAGTACGAAACAGAACAATACGCAACAACTCACACACATAAAATAATAAGCTGGGGTCACCGCCTTGGAACGGTCATTGCAAAGCACTGGGGGTTTAAACCGGTTTCAGAGCGCTCAACCTCACACTTGGCCCAGCATTAATCAGTATACATATGAGTGTAAATAAAATTAAACAATAAAAAAGGGAATAAATACGCATTCAATTTAATTACCATTTAATTACTCATCAAGTTCGATGTACACCTTTGTCTTCGTTTCCAGGTCCTGCAACTGCGGCCGGAATGGCTTTCAGCTTACTGTATATCCCCGTGAACAGCTACATCGTCCGTATCCAGAACAAGCTACAAAACGAGTTGCTTCACTTGAAAGGGTTACGGGTTCGACTCATGAATGAAATTTTATGCGGCGTTAAAGTATGTCACTATTTTGTTTTATTAACTTGCTTGTAATTGATTTGATAAATACTAAACACGTGCTTTGCGGTGAAGCTTAGAGCGTTGTATTCTTTAAGTCCAGAGTTAGATCTTATTGTTGTCTATGACGTCTTGTTAAGATCTGTTTTGTAATAATAGTCCTTCAATTTGTATTGATTTAAAATCTATACAAGATAGTTATACCTGAAATATTGTAAGATATGCTCCGTTTCAATATTAAACGCAAATAGTAAATGTGGTGATTATGTGATGAATAATGGATTGCATATTGATCTCATTCGCGTGTGAAACCTAAAAGACTATGAAAGCGTGTATTATCGGGAACAATTGTTACAATCTGATGTAATTACGAATTGTAACCGTTTATTATTTTATATATGGTTGGAAAACAATCAAAAATCTGTATTTTTATTGTTTTAAGGTATTAAAAATGTACGCCTGGGAGTATACGTTCATTAAAAAAGTTGACGAGGTTCGTGTGCGGGAAATCCGACTCCTTAAAAAGAATGCGTATCTAATGGCGATTGGTACATCGCTCGCAAATCACAGTCAGTTTTTGGTATGTAACACATAAAACATAATTAGATATATGTTATGTGAACCATAGCGAGTTTTACGTTCCGGTCTGTGTGTGACAACGATTTTTGTTAAAAAATAACGCATGAATAAGTCTATAATAGCTCAATGGCATAATTAAAAAGTTGTTAACGTAATTTCAACTTGAGTTTAATTTAAAGAAGAAGCGATGCTCACAAATAAGAAGCGTTCTTAATCTATTTTTCATAGACATAAAGTTTTTGTTCTTCACATGAAACAATCTCACTACGAATAAGGCTTTCCATCCACTTGCGCTCAAATAAATAGATACAGTAATGTGAAGCAGATACGTGGGTTTCATGGTGCTTTTCTTTATTTTTCCAGATCCATTTCACCATCATTCTCGTGTACGTACTGCTGAAAGATGGTCATTACATAAGTTCATCCACCGCGTTCGTGTCGTTGTCAATCATTGCCATATTGAAGTATCCCTTGACGGTTCTTCCTTATCTTCTGAACACTCTAGTCCAGGTAAGAAACGTGCGGAAATGTTACATTTTAAAACGTCATCATAACGCGCATAAAACAAAGACAGCTATAGATAAAAGACAGATAAAATCAGGCGTATTTCTACTTTGTTGGACAGGGTAAACATGCATCATATAGTGACTTCATTTCCTTTTCTTTACGTTATTTTATATTTATTATGTGTTATAATCAATTTTCATTTGTTCACCGTCGAGATGATGACTAAAATGCATACATTATTCGATGGTAATGATTATTGGTAAGTGTCAAATACAGATAAATGCATTTGCTCCAGACAAAAACATGGGCAAATTCCTAAAGCTGCAACACAGTAGGTTTTCTACGCCTGTCTATAAAACAAATTTATTTGTATTTAACCCCAGCCGTGTATTCTTTATGTTACGCTTTCTTTGTTACTAGTTCTTTAGTAATGGTGTTGACCCTGCTTCTTAAGGTTCGTTTCAATGTTTTCACTTAATATTCTTACTGATGGTGTCTTGTGTAGTTAAAAAGAGATGCAGTGTAGTGAGTATTTCATCTGACTCTTTAAAATAGTGTCGCCTCTAGAAAGTGTAGCACAGAATATAATATAACTATAAATTTATTATTCATGCCAATTTATTCTTTCATTAAACTGGTCAACTTCAAGTACACACACTTTGATCATACATGTAGGTACACATATCAACATAGAAATAGAGAAATAATCTAATAACATGTACGTCGCGAGATCCAGTATTGGTTGCAAACGAATAATTGACCCAAAGCTTATTGCATTATGAAATAATGAGCTGCACGCAATTGCATTTGGACATTGGTATAACAAATTTTCGAATTGGAACTGCCGCTTCACCAGATGGAGAGATATATTATTTTTTGTTGTCGTTATGTACTTGAATGTATCCGACGAGTTGGAGAGAGGTTTACACAGCAAAGCTTTCAATATTACACCCAAATCTTTGGGGGAAAAAGATATAAACGTTTGATTGTTAAAATCATTAGCCAAAACAGATAAACTAAATGAATCGAACTTTTCTCAGTAATATCAAAATTGTTTTGAGCTTCCGCGGCTACGCCATGGGTAGTTGTCCTCGACAGATTCATGAAAAAGCAGAGTAACAAGACAACATTTCGATATATTCATCGATTAAAATGTAATCAGCATTCCAAATGGTACACACTCAAGTAGAACACTGACGTTTTTTTTCTTCAAATTAAAATTTGGTTTACCTAATCAATTAAAAAAACCAATATGGCTGTTATTTTCAACTTGCAAAATTCGTAACCCTACATCAAGTAAGATGCAGCCTTGATTCCGGCAGTGATTACTAATTTTGGTTGTTAAACAATTCTTATTTTGTCTCATTCTTTACTTAATAGTATATACAATTCAAACATCTGTTGGCTAATGCTGTTTTTATCAAAGTTTGCGTATGAATAAATTGTCCATGTTAATTTTTGTCTAGTTTTGTTTGCATCCATGATGAGTAAAAATTACACTGTTCGCAATCCGTCAATCGTTCAACAAAAGAATGAATTTAAAACAGCGCGTCATGCGAGTGCATTCTACGTTATTAAAAATGCAATCTTTAAATAAATAATTATTTTTAAAATGATTGCACATATAAGTATATATATAAATGTGTGTATAAGAATGTATATACGTATTTATAACAAATATAACTAATACAATAAAACAACTTAAAATAAATAATGAATTGCTAAAATTTATCCTGCAAATTAGTTATACGTACGCATCTGAGAAATCATTGTATATAATTGAACATTAGATACATATAATTTATTTCTTATACTTAGGGCAATTTACCTTGCATTAGCACATTTGCTTGTTTTTGTATATTCACATGTTGTATTTTACTGACCTTTTTTGTATGTCTCTACTGGGGACAAGTTTTATATTGTGTTTTCTTCTCACTTCTGTGATTATTTCTTCTCACTTCTTCATGTTTATAGAATATTCATATTTTTGTATCTCTAATTTTTGCTTTCTATTTTTGTATGTATGTATGGACATCTTTAAAATAGAAACTTACTGGACAAACCCACATAATAATATTTACACACCCTCCCTCTCTATAAATGATTAAATTATGCACTCTGAACGTAAAAGGGCTAAAAAATAAAGACAAACGCATTAAAATCTTCAAATGGTTAGACGAAAAAAAATATAGTATATGCCTACTACAAGAAAGTCACTTGACACATACTTTAGCACAAACCTTAAAAGATGAATGGGACGGAGACATCTATCTTAGTGGACAACATACTAATAAACAAGGCATTGCCTTTCTTATAAAAAATAATATAGGGATCACAGTCAATAACTTTA